>NW_027397110.1:6714749-6823261 GCF_003265705.2 Callorhinus ursinus | reverse complement strand
GACTAACTGCAGTGGGTCAGCAGCAATGTTCCTGTGACTAACTGCAGGGGACTTTTTGGTTCTCATCTTACATGACCTATTATTATTTGATGATTGTCCACTTTTTATTGACTAACTGCAGGGGACTTTTTGGTTCTCATCTTACATGACCTATTATTATTTGATGATTGTCCACTTTTTATTGACACATTCTTGGTTTTAGCAATACCAGCTCTCTAAATTTTCCTCTTACCTCTTTTGGCACTTCTCCCAGGCTCTTTTATAGTTTTCTTTCTGGCTCGTGCTTGAAACTTGATGTTCCTCAAAGTTTTGTCCTAGGCTCTCTTTTTCCTCAGTGTCTTCTTTCTGGGCTATGTCAGTAATTCTCATGGATTTGGTTGCCTCCTGCTGTATGCTGATGACTCAACTCTTCTCCATCTGTGTGACCTTTCTCCTGAGCTCCAGACCCATATAGCTAACCATCTATTTGACATTTCTGTCTAAAATGGAGCTCATTATCTTCCTCCCCCAAGTTTTCTTTCTTAGTCTGGGTCTTTCTAGGGTGGAGATCCCTCCCTAGATGAAGACTGTCCTAGGCCACTAGCTTCAAGGAATGTAAGTACTTAAAGGAAACAAGCCAAAGAGAAAATGAATCTCAAGAGACCACATCCTTAGAGAGACCCTGTCTCCGGCAAACTGGAGCAGGTACCCCACCCTTTGTTGTGGTGACCCAGTTTTTGTCCTTGAATGTGAACCACCCTCACGACCCTTCCTTCCTGGGCAGAGAGGAAGGAGCCTTGTGTTTTGCTGGCCTAAAGTTCAACAGGAAGGCTGTATCCTGAGGGCTGGAAGCTACATAGAGACCCAGGAAGATGAAGACTTTTCTTTCTTTCTTTTTTTTTTTTTTAAAGATTTTGTTTATTTATTTGACAGAGAGAGACACGGTGAGAGAGGAAACACAAGCAGGGGGAGTGGGAGAGGGAGAAGCAGGCTTCCTGCTGAGCAGGGAGCCTGAGGCGGGGCTCGATCCCAGGACTCTGGGATCATGACCTGAGCCGAAGGCAGATGCTTAGCGACTAAGCCACCCAGGCGCCCCAGGTGAAGACATTTCTGAGCTTCATTTTCCTTGTGTATAAAGTGGAGATAACATATAGATAAATATATGGGAATAATATGTGGAAAGAATATGTAGGGGACACTCTTGCTATCCTGTACACAGTAGACTATCATTCACTGATCATTGACGGACTCTGAATCAGAGAGAGAATGGTAATCTCAGAGCAGCTTATTGAATTGCTCAAGGTCATATAACTAATAAGGGTCATGACTGTGGTTGGAGCCTAAAAGTTAATGAGCTTTTCACTAAATTAGATCCTGGAAACATCGGTGGTGAAAAAGAATAGCAAGGAACAACGTTACTGTCTGTTTATATATATAATTCTTAACATTTCTCCCCAGCTTCTAGCCATAGGAGGGGAAAAGAGGCTAAAAATATGTGTTGGTACCAATTTCTGTTTTTGATATGGGTAATTAACAGCTGAAAACAAAGCTGTTAATTGCCACTCTTATCAATGGGTGGTCTTTCATGTAGGTTGTTTAAATGTGAAAAACAGTGATGTCCCGGAAGCTCTGTTTGTTCCCTCCTTAGCCACATCACCCTACTTGATCCAACCGCATAAAATTCTGGACAGCTCTGGGCAGGAGAGACTGCAGAGTGGGCCATGTTCCATCCAGAGCCTTCCCCACTGACCCACACAGTGGGGTGTGCCCCTTTCCCCCAACCCTGCCCCACCCTGGCATTCACCATAGTCACCAAAGGCTGAGTAGTCCTCTTCCTTTTGGACTGTTAAAATTTAACTCAGGGTTCTGAAGGACCAGCTCTCTGGTTAGGCAGCCAAGTGCTGGTGAAGGAGCAGGATCAGGAAATTGGCTTGGCTTTGGGCCCTGTGACTTTGGGCAAATCATAGCCACTCTGGGCTTTAGCCTCATACCCTGTAAAGTAAAAGCATTGATGTAAATGAACTGAGAGTCTCTCTGATCCTCCTAATCTGTGATCGTCTCCTTCCAGAGATGTTTTCTGAGTCCCTATAAAGTGACAAAAACAAACCTCATCCTTGTTTTTCATTAACTCCTAGTATAGTAGAATTTACAGTGCCACTGCTGTCTTAATAGGCAGGCTACTTTAATCTGCCTGTTTCCTCTTTTGAAAAATTAGGGTAAGCCCTACCTAGAAGAGTTATGAAAATACAGATAATATATCAACAAACATACAGCTACAATTTGAACACATCACAGTACCTGACATTATTAGTCCCTAATTGAGCAACTGATACTGATTTATAGTTGTTTCTCTGGCAGCTGGGGACGTTTGTGAAGAGCCAAGCCCAGATGCCCCCATGTCACCCAGTGATCACATCTGGAGTTGTCTGGCTGGGTGCCCTGTAGCCATGTCTCTCTGTGGGTCAGCTGCCCTCCCTGGAGAGGGAGTCTGTGAGTGACCTTGGATTCGTAGCACCAAGCATGTTAGCCTGTCCAAAGGAATTGGCTTGTTGGAGCCGGTAGGTGCCAGGAGCTATCAGTAGGATAGTCTGTGGTGTGGCTTCTGACTGGCTTTGCCTTTAACATATACTCATTAAAATTACTCTGAAAGCAAATAAAAAGCAATGTCCTTTCCTACCTTCTGAACCCAAGGCCTTTACAGCTTGGGGCAGAAATAGCCAGATGCCATTGAAGAGAAGGGGCCTGACCTGGTCCTCGCTTCCCTTCCTGTGCCCCGAATCTGTCCTAACCCATCGTCTTCCTGCCCTGTGACATCTCCATCCCCCTCTCTTTTCCTCCCTTAAGGCACATTCAGGTCCCCTGTCCTGAAATAACCTCTTCTTGACCTTAAAACTTATATTTGTCAGAGAGAGGCATCCTGGAAAGTAGAAAGAGCTTTGAGCTTGGAGGTAGGAGATTCAAATCTTAGCTGTGCCACTAACTGGCATGTGTGACCTTTGGCATACCACATAATCTCCCTGAGTCTCTGTTTCTTCCTATTTAGGATGGACCTGTTCAACAGACTAGTACATAATAGGTGCCGAATAAGGGAGCACTCCCTTCCCCAGGTTTTGTGACACCATCATCCTGGGTCCTTCCCCAGTCCCTCTCTTTTTCACTGTCTACCTGTCCCCAACTGTGATGTCCTCTGAGCTCTGGCTTCCTTTTCTCCTGCTCAGGATCTCATCTATTCCAGCCCGGTGGACACAGCCCGCAAAGTACTAATTGTCCTAAGGACCTTTTTGAGGAAGAATGAGGATGTTGAAGTGAGTGGTCTCATCCGAGGCCACTTCCTGCTGATCCTACAGCATCTACTGGTGGAACATGGAGCTTCTCCCTCAGGAGGTCAGTCTGGAGCTGTTGGGGGCATGTTTTTACCTGAAATTCAGGAGTGGGCATCTCTGCCCTGATGAGATCTGCTCCAGGAGAAAGAATCAGAGTTTTCTCTGCAAAATATAAATCAGGCCAGTGTGGCATCAGGCTACACTTTACCTCCTTCCTCTCATCAGAGAATGAGCACTCAATGTACTTGATATATGTGTGTGTGCGCCTGTGGAGTGCATGTGTTTATGTTTAATGTTTCTGTGTGTTTAGCATAGGTGGGTGGGTGTGTTCAGTCTATGCATGCATGTCCCCACCCTGCATGGCGTGTGCTCAGAGCTGTTTGTCACAAGAATGGTAGCCCCCAGTTGGGGAGAAGAAAGCAGGAAATAATGGGGGAGGCCAGGAAGGCAGCAGCAGCCTGTAGGGGCTGGGAAGGGGGTGGATCTGAAATGTGTTAGAAGCTGCCAGTGAGATCCAGAAGGATAGTTTCCAAATCTGGAATGGGACTCCCTGGAGTCAAGGAAGTTTGATGTTTGGTACAGTTTAAAGACACTGAAAAGGTTGGCATTTGGCTTATCTTCTCCTATTTTTAAAAAGTTAAATTTTAAAATTTCCAAGCAATTAAGAGGAAGTGGGAGGAGAGCTATGGTTCACTTGATCCAGTCCTGACTGAGGATGGAAGTTTGGAGGTAGATTTAAGGGTGCCTGGAGGAGCTGAGTCCTTCTTTTTCAGGGAAGGATAAGTCACATCTAACTGATAACGTATAAGAGCCATGAGATTTCGTGGAAACATACTTGAAAAAAGTGAGCATTGAACTCAGATTTAGGTTCAAGTCCTGGCCCTGCCACTAACTGGCTGTGGGAGCTTGGAGAAGTCACTCAGCCCCTCTGAGCCTGTTTTCTTAACTGCAAAATGGAAATAATCCCTATTTCACAAGGGGGATTAAGTGAAATATTAAATTTCTGGTACCCAGCCCAGAGTTGGCACTCAATATGTCAGTTGCTCCTGTTCCCAAGGAAGAAGGCAGGAGGTAGGAGTGAATCCCAACACAAACATTTACAGTGGGGTAGGGTGTCTGTCTGACCTTGGGGTGATCTGAGTATTAGGTCTCCTGACCAGCCCTCCTTGTTCCTCACAGCCTCAGGGAACCTTCCATTGCTCCTGAGCCTCCTTTCTTTAGTGCAGCTGAAGAACACGTCAGAGCAAGAACTGGACAGTATGGCCATGAAGCTTCTTCACCAAGGTGCTTGGGCTTGGGACAGTGCCTGAGGGCCCAGGGCTGGGCATGCTCCTTTATTCCATCATTCAGCCCTTTGGAAGAAGCTAGTGGGTCACTGTTCCTATGAGCTTCTTGCTATGGGACCTTTGAGATCTTTCTCTAGTTGTACTGTGAGAGTGTTTGGGAAATGAAACAAAAACAGAAACAGAACACTGTGTGTGACAAGCACAGCTCTGGAGTCAGGAATGCCTGGGTTTGTTCTCAGTCACTAGTTATGCAACCTTGGGCAGTCACTTAGCTTTAGGTTCCTCATAGGTAAAAGAGTAGTACCTAGTTGATTTAGGGTTGAGGTAAGGGGTAACTAGTACCAAATGCTCACAATGCTTGGCACACAGTAGACCTCCAAAGCAACTCTCTGTGCAGACTCCCTTTTCCTGGCACAAGCTCAGTTCTCACTCCACCTCACTCCACAACTGACTCAGGGTCTGATAATCCACTTCACAGTTCTCTAGGCCTCTTCCACCCATACCCAAACCTCATTAGGACCTTTCATTGCTGATTAATGCAGTTGCCACTTGATAGGCAGCATCCTTAGGAAGATTTATTGAGGAAATACTGAAATCAATAGGAAAAATGGTGTGTCTTCAGTACCTGTGGAGTGTCGGGGGCTCTGGCCACAGGTGAGGATGGTTCTTTACCTGGTTGGAGCCCAGGCCTCCTCATGAGATAGGTGTCAGGCTTAAAAAGGGCCTTCAGGCCTGGCCTGGTGCTGGTCCTCCCAGACTGTCTGTCAAGGGTAATACTCAGCTGGGAGGGAAGAATGCCTGTGACAAAATCAAACTGCTGTCAAAAGGGTGTCTGAAGGGGGTAATAGTGACCTGAAACATACATGTGAAATGTAACATACATTTATATATAACCCTTTTATTTGAGAACATTGCGAGTAGAGGGCAAGGGTGAGGAGGGGGCTGCTTGTCTGGTCACTTAGAAATCAAGTGTGATGTGGCCGCCAAAACAGTGAATGGAGACTTAGGTAGGTTTCATATGGAGGCAGTGTGGGTCAGGGGAGCAAAGAGTGCCGAATCCTAGGAGAAAAGGGATATGTTCTGTAGGTATCTGCTCTACAGAGTAGTAACTACTCTGATGAGGGCTGGGGGAGCATGAAGAGGCATCACATCTTGCCTTGAGAGGTTACAGAGGGCTTCATGGAGGAGGTGAACTTCGAGCTGAATCTTGATTGCTGAATAGGAGTTAAGGAGTTAGCCAGATGAGGGTGATGTGAGAGAATATGGCAAATTCAGGGAACTGCACACTGATGGTGATGGAGTTCCCTGGGAAGGTGGTGAGTGCCCCATTGCTGGAAGATTTCAGAGGCTGGATCTTTTCCTGCTAGGGGTGGCAGGTAGGCCTAGATGACCTCTGCAGACTCTCCAACCTGGAGTCTTTGCTGGCATGAATGCTGTTATAGGATGCCTTTAGATCACATAAACTGTGTAGTCTGTTCTAAGCAGTGGTCTGTTCTGAGCTGTGGGCTGCTTGCCTTCAGGTTTCTCTTCCTTGTTACTGTGTTTCTCTTCCTTGGCTGTATTACCAGGGACACTTAGTTTGTGCTTGGTCCCCAAGGCTGGTAGACTGACATCTGAAATTAGCCAGTTGAAGGCCATTATCTGAAAATTAAGAGGGCTGGTGTGCATGAAACCCATGGAGTGCTATATGATGGGGTGCCTGGGCACTCTCCTGCAGTGAGCAAGCTGTGTGGGAAATGCAGCCCTACTGACGTGGACATCCTGCAGCCCTCCTTCAATTTCCTGTATTGGAGCCTTCATCAGACTACACCAAGCAGTCAGAAAAGAGGTGCTGGGGCCCCGGCTGACACAATGAAGAGGAAGGGTGCTGGGCAGTGTCTGTGGCCATTACTGCCACAGTTTTTTCCGCTTATGAAAATACATATGGGGAGGATGTTGATGGGCCAGACGGTCCTTTCTGTTTCTGATAACCTGTGGTTCTAGAATGAAGCTGGAACCCTTAGAGCCTAAAGCTGATCCTTTTGTTCATTCACCATGTGTGCATGAAGTCCCCGTCAGGTGCTATCCACGATGCGGCACCGAGCAGGGGCTCCTGTGGAACTCATGGCCCTTGCCCCTCTACGCCATCTCCAGCTGCTGCAGTGCTCCTTAGCAGCACGGCCCTGATTGAGCTTCTGGAGAAGACTTTGGCACTCACCTGGACCGAGGTGGGCTCTCCCAGGACCACACTCCTTTGCTCCGCCTGGCTGCTCACGGCTTCCTTCTCTGCTAAGCAGCACAACGGCAGTCTGCAGGTGAGTCGCTAGCCCCTGTGGCTCAGGGGCATGGGGTGGCACACAGAGGAGTGACAAAGTTCCTGAGTTCTGGTTCTAGCTCTGTGGCTTATTAGTTGAGTAACCTTGGCAAGGTTTTTAATCTCTGAGCTTCAGTGTCCTTGCCTACAGAATGGGGAAGAAAACATCCAGGGTTGTTGTTAGGTTGGTTTATATTAATTTATACATGTATAACCTACATGCCAGGCTGTGTTCTAGGCACAGAGGAATAAGAAATAAATATGTACCCCATGTACCCCACACTTGGGAAACTTATATTGTAGTCTTTAAGCAAAGCCTCAAAAGGTAAGTAAGTTTGTACCAGGCAATGATAGTAGGGAAGGGCATTCCAGATAAGGAGAACAATTTGAACAAAGACATGAAACTGCACAAATTTAGGACATGGTGTACATATTTGGGGACTGGTGAGGTGCTGTGTGACTAGAATGTAGGGAGTGAACTGTCAGGTTGGACAGGAAGGCAGAAGCCAGCCTGTGACCTTATAGTGCTGGGTGGTAAGCCGTGAAATGCCAGACATGTGTAAGCTGTCATTGTGATTGTTGGGGAAGGTGATGCAGGGAACAGGGGAACAGTGAACGTATCCACAGAGCACCTCTTTCCTCTCAGTCCCTCCCCACCCCCTTGTATGGGACCTTGTCATCATAGTGCCCTGCGTGAGCTCCTCTGTGGGCTGCGCCATATTCAGGTGTCTCCTTCCTGAGCCTGACTGCTCCTTGTGGATAGAAACCATCTTCTAGCCTTTGAGGTGTCTTTGCCCTGTGCCCAGCCCTGTGCCATTCAAATGCCATTTGTGTAGAAGTGAGGTCATTTTTAAAGTTTGGCCTCCAAAAAACCAAAAAACAACAAAAAAATAAAGTTTGGCCTCTAAGGTGGCATCAGGCTGTGGCAAATCTATACTATAGTAAGTCATCTGGTTGTTGCCCACAGCATCGATTTGAGACATGAACCTTTTTTGCTTTTCTGTGTGAGGTTGGTGGGCCCACCTGTACCCCTGCAGGCACCTGCCTGGGTGGGAACCTGTACCGTGTGCCTGGCTCTGCCCTGGTTTTTAGCTCACACCCAGCCAATTACCTACTAACCACCTCCGCTCAAGTCCTCCCCACTGCCGTAGCTTAGGCCTGATGGCTCGTCCTCACCACTAAAGTGGCCTATTCAGTCTCCTGGTCCCTGCCCTTTCCCTTGCTCCATATCTCCTGCCCCTGCAGCCAGTCTGTCTGCACTCTCCACATGGTTGCGGAGACCCTGCTGACTTGGCGCTTCTGCAGCCTTCCTTTCTGCCATTCTACCCTCCTTATCTGACCTCTGACCAACTGTTAGCTCTTCTCCAGATCAGCTCTGCTCTTTCACATCTCCATACTGTTGATGGTTTGACTGATTGATTGATTATTTTTTTAAAGATTTTATTTATTTATTTGACAGGGAGGGAGAGAGAGAGAGAGAGAGACGAGCAAGCACAAGCAGGGGGAGTGGCAGAAGCAGAGGGAGAAGCAGGCACTCAGCAAGGAGCCCGATGCTGGGCTCGATCCCAGGACCCTGGGATCATGACCTGAGTCATCCAGGCACCCCTAATAGCCTTTATTTTAATTAATTAATTAGTTAAATTTTAAAAGATCTTATTTATTCATTTGAGGGAGAGAGAGAGGGAGCACCAGCAGGGGGAGAGGCAGAAGGAGAGGGAGAAGCAGACTCCCTGCTCTGCTGGGAGCCTGACCTGGGGCTCAATCTCAGGACCTGGAGATCATGACCTGAGCTGAAGGCAGGCACTCAACCATCTGAGCCACCTAGGCACCCCTATTTTATTTTTTTAACATTTTATTTGTCTGTCAGAGAGAGAGAGAGGGTGAGAGCGCACAAGCAGGGGGAGCAGCAAGCAGAGGGAGAAGCAGGCTCCCTGCTGAGCAAGGAGTTCAGTGTGGGACTCGATCTCAGAACCCTGGGATCATGACCTTAGCCGAAGGAAGCCACTAAACCGACTAAGCACCAGGTGTCCCAATAGCCTTTGTTTTTAAGACAGTTTTAGGCGTACTGAAAAATTGATCTGATAGCACAGAGAGTTCCCAAATAACTCCCACACAGTTTCCTCTATTAACATCTTACATTAGTATGTTATCTCAATACCTTTGTACAAATTGGTTCTTCTACCTAGAACCTGCTGATTCCACTAGCCAACAAGCATTTTTGAGGAACTGCTTTGTGTCAGACTGTGATAGATCCAAGTGGAGAAGTAATTCCTGCCTTGAAGCAGCATGTGTTCTGGGTGAGGAGAGCAGAGCGGACTCAGCTCTGAACCCTCCACTCCCAACTAACCCCTCAGTTTGGACATTGCTTTGACTTTAAAGAGCATGTTCCCCAGTGCTCATCCTCAGCTGTTCTTCACAATAGTTCTGGAGGAAGTGAAAGCAGGTGGCATTATTCCCATTTTATACATGAAGAAAATAAGGCAGGCTGGGAGAGGAGGTCTCTCTCTCTCTCTCTCTCTGTCTCTGTCTCTCCTGAGCTTCCGGGATGGTTTATTCAGCCCTGTTTTGATTCTGGGCTGTCTGACTCTAGATCTGTGTTAGTTGGATGGTGGGCTGAGGTGGAGCCTGAATCACAGATGAGGCCAGGGAGGCTCCCTGGTGGAAGAGTTCATTGACGATGGGGGAGATTTGGGAGAAGAAGGGTTCTCTATGTACAGGTTAATTTGCCTCCTCACTTTCCTGAATCCAGGACTGGTGGGCTCCCGAGACTGTGTGGTCTCCTCTGTCCCCCTGGATACAGTGGGTATGTGCAGGTACATAGGAGATATTGGGACAGGTTATTTTCTGCTCAAGCTGCCAGAATGTGGGAACTTGTCCCCTTACCTCTGCCCTACCAGGTTCACCAGACACTGTCCGTGGAACTGGACCAAGTATTGAAGGTCCTCAGCTTTCCAAAGAAAAAGGCTGCACTTCTCTCAGGTATGGCCCTAAGAGCCTCTAGCAGGAAAGGAAGAGCTTTTCCCTTAGACTGTGAGATGGGACCACTCCTCGCAGACTAGCCTGTGGTCACCCCATTATTATCTCCACTGTCTTCCCTTGTGACAGAGCTAGGTGGGAGGTGGGGAAGGAGGCAGGAACTGTGCATAAAGGTTTTCTTGCTTTCAGCTGCCATCTTATGCTTCCTGCGGACAGCCCTACAACAAAGCTTTTCCTCTGCCCTTGTGGTCCTGGTGCCCTCAGGGGCCCAGCCACCACCTGCTCCTGAGAACACTGTCCTAGCTCCCCTGAGAACATCACAGGTGTTATCCCTGGTCATTGGACTGCAGAACCTTTTGGTGCAGGTAAGGCCCTTGCTGAGTGGGACCCTGTCAGTGGAGCCTGCTTCTCCCAGAACAACAGTAGGAAAGGGTGGCTGCCTGTTAAGAACCTGGTATTTCCTCCAGGATTGGAGGATGGATTAACTGGGACTCTTAAAGTTATAGTGACAGAAATGAAACTCAAAATGGCTCATAACTGAGAAGGCCAGAGGTCAGCACTGGCTTCAGGCCCAGGTGGATCCCAGAGGCTCAGACAATGTCATCAGAACTCTGTCTCCATGTCTTGGTTCTGCATTTCTCTCAGCTTTGCTCTCATGGGATGGTAGGATGACCAACAGCAGCACCTTTCCAGCAGCAAGAGACTTTCTCTTTCCCAGCAGTCCCCAGAACTGAGTCTCGTTAGCCTGGCTTGGGTAACCTCCCAGTCACTGTGGCTGGGCCATAGGATGCTCTGGTTGGCCTGGCTTGGGCCAGCGCCCTCTCGCGGAGGCTGGGGCATATAGTCAGCTCTCTATAACTCATGTAGACTGAACATGAAAGAGGAATGTTCTGCAAAAGAAAACTGTTCACAGAAAAAGGAGGAGTGAATTTCGTGTAAGCCAAAACAATAGATGTCTACCCCAAAGGGTTTTATGTTTCACAGCTTAGAGGACTTTTGGAGATCATTGTTTATCCAGCCATCGAATACTGTGAAGAGCGGTGGGGGCATGGAGATATGTCAGGTGCCTGCGTTTGAGGAGTGAGCATTTGGTGGGGGGCTGCCATATAGACAAGAGGTGATAACACAGTGTGGTAAGTTTGAGGCTAAAGGGACACACTGCACTGTGGGAGTACCGGGTGTAACTAATAGGCTGGTGTAGGGTTAGTGAAGAGTTGCTGTCAGGGAAGGTTTCCTGGAGGAGGTGCTTGAGCTGGGCTGGAAAGACCATGTGACTTGTCCTACCTCCCCAAGGGCAGGGGGGGTAACAGAAATGGCATTTATCTTGATGGCAGCGCCATTTTGCTCTCTGGTATGGACTCATTCCCTGTCCCTGGCCTTTGGGACACCCTTGATTCCCCAGGACTTTCTTCTCTTTTAAGAAGCTTATTGGGTATTATTTTCAAATAGGAGCTGGTCACCATAGGGTGACTGAAGCCCTAGATGTTTATGCTGCTTTAGTTAGACTCGCACTCTCTTTTCTTGCCCTTTGGAGCTTGTCCAAGGGAGACAGTCAGATTCGGTCTGATCTGATGGCAAGTCATTCATGAGACAAGAGGAGGGAGGTGGGGGGAGCCAGCAAATGAGTGAAAGGAGTTGCAGAGACTTCCTGGGGGTGGGATGGGGGCCTTGATTTGAGTAGACACTATTTGGTGTCCAGATGATTACTGCACATGTATGATACAGCTGTTGATTGTGGGAGATTATATCCAAGGATTGATCCCCACTGGGCCTGTGCACAGTATGGGCAAAGTTGGAAACGTAAGGAGATAGAGGATGCCCCAGGAGTGGCCCTTTGCTGGCGCTGCGGTTGCCGAGACTTGTTCCGCCAGCACGTCTATGCACAAGGCTCTATACACTTAGCTCTCTCTGATATAAGTCCCCATTTTCCTATCAGTCTTCCCCAGTCTGTGAGCTCCTTAAAGGTAGGAACTGTGTGTGACTAATCTTTGTGTCTTGTTCCCCCTGTGGGTTCAAAAAAATCAGGAATCAGATGAGAACCAAAACATCAGCTTTATTTCTGGTAAACACTGTAGGAGAATGTAGCTGGGACTTCAGGTCATACTGGGCTTTTTTTGGTCTGGAGTTTTTCATATACAGCAAAGGTGACAGAATTTTCGTGAGAGTCCAAGTCTAACTAAAACAGCATATACCCACCACCTAGATTCTACCATTAACATTTTAGTATACTTGCTTTATATCTATCCAAAAACAGCTTATTTTATTTTAATTCATTAATTCCTTCATTCATTTTTTATTTTTTATTTTTCTTTTCAAAGAGAACTTTTAAACCACCCTCTTTTCCCCCAGGCTAGACCAGGAGCCTATAGGCAGGGAAATTATGTTTACATTATGGACACTTAGCCACCTGGTTGCGATCTTAAGAGTTTAAGTTCATGGGAGCATGACCTTTAATACCTTGATCCTGTCCTGATGGCATAGACAATGTTAGGCTAGTATTTTACCTGTTAGATAAATCTCTCCTTTGGTGAGGAGCAGCCAGTTAAACGTGGGAGGAAGGGCAAATGCTTTCTCTCCAATGTTTTTGAAAGGGCCAAAGTTCTTATTGTAACATTCAGAACATAAGAGAAAAATTATTTTATACTCAATATCCAGCATAAAGCCTGGCACCGAATTGGCATCCAATGTTTGTTGAATGAGTGAATGAAGACACAGAAATGAGTATGATATGGTTCTAGCCATTTAAGTACTCAGACTGTAGGAAATACTAATAATTACAATTAATGTCAAAATAACCTATTATTTGAATCAAGAAAGTCTCTGCAGGAGAGGTTGCATTTGAACCAGGCCTTGAGTGATGAAAAACTTTCCTCAGACCAGTAGCCTAAACACTAAGGGGTTAGTGACTTCCTGTAGCACCATCACCATTCAACTCTCCTGCCCAAGAGCCTGGGTGTCACCAGGCCTGTGACACTCTTCTGTGCCTCTGGCAGTTTTTTTCTTTTTTAATCATGGTAAAATATTACATAACAAAATTAACCATTTTAATCATTTTTAAGTTACAGTTCTGTGATAGTAAGTACATTTACACTGTTGTACAAACACTACCACCTTCTTTCTCTAAAACTTTTTCATCTTGTCAACCTAAAACTCTGCCTCCATCAAACAATAACTCCCTATTGCCCCCTCTTCCCATCCCTTGACAACCACTGTTCTACTTTCTGTCTCTATTTGGCTATTTAACTCTTCTAGGTAACTCATATAAGTAGAGTAATATACTATTTATCTCTCTGGAAGTTTTTGACTCTCCTCAACAGTCCCTGGGAAGGGGAACCACCTGGAGTAACTCATGAATTCCTCATGAGAGGCTACTGGGTCTGTGTGGGGAGTTGCTCAGCCTCACAGTCACTGTCCCTGCCACTGCCTGATGAACAGGACCCAGTAGCCCCTTCCTCCTTTCTATCACTGACACACTCCTGAGAAATTCCCTGGCCTTTTGTTTTCAGCCATAATGACCTTTCTGTCACTGCCCTTGACCCAAGGAAGTATATGGAAGAGTCACTTTGTTTCTCTGTCCTCCCCCCAGGGCTGGAGCTAAACCTCCTTCAGACCCTTCCATAGGTTTGCTATTTAAAAATAGTTCTTTATTTGTTCAGTCATTCATACATCCAGCAAACATTCCATAGCAATCCAAGAATAGAGGAGATCTCTCTCTCTCTCTCTCTCTGTCTCTGTCTTCCCAGCTCCCGGAATGGTTTATTCAGCCCTGTAATAAGGATTGCATTTATCATATTATATAGTCAGTGGTCTGCATTTCTGTCTTCTTCCGTAAAGCTGTGAATTTCTTTCTTTTTTTTTTTTTTTAAAGATTTTATTTACTTATTCGGCAGAGAGAGACACAGCGAGAGAGGGAACACAAGCAGGGGGACTGGGAGAGGGAGAAGCAGGCTTCCCGCAGAGCAGGGAGCCCGATGTGGGGCTCGATCCCAGGACCCTGGGATCACGACCTGAGCCGAAGGCAGACGCTCAACAACTGAGCCACCCAGGCGCCCCAAGCTGTGAATTTCTTTTAGGCAAAAACTTCTGCTGCTTGCGGGGGTCAGAGGAGGCCTCACAGAGAAGGCGACATTGAATTCAGCCTTGAACAGTGTCTAGGCAGAGGTAGAGGGAAGGGCATTGCAGGCAGGGAGGACAGCATGAGCAAAAGCATGTAATGTAGAAGTGTGCGGTGGGGCCTGGGGGGCAACGAGAATTAGAAGATGACACTGAGGAGCTGGGCAGGGGCCATACCAGTCAGTACCTCACGTACTAGGGCAGGAAATGTTCGGGGAGCCATGGAGGGCTTCTGTCAGACGGAGTTTTTGAAAGATCACTGGCAACCCCAGTAGGGAAGAGGGGTGGGGAGAGAAAGCCTGAAGGCAAGGGGACTGTTGAGCAAGAGATTGTTGCAGTGACCCAAGTAGGTGACAGTGAGGCCCATTTCACACCCACTGGGAAAGCTAAAACAAAAAAGGTAATATCAAGTGTTGGTGAGAATGTAGAGTACGTGGAACAGATTGTTGATCGAATGAAAAGTGATGCAGCTACTTTGGAAAACAGCCTGGAAGTACTTCAAAAAGCTAAACGTGGGATTACCATATGACCCAACAATTCTACGCCCAGGTATTATGCCCAAGAAAATTGAAAGCGTTTATCTACACAAAAGCTTGTATACAGATGTTCATAGCAGTACTATTCATAATAGTTCCAAAGCCGATGTTCACCAGCTGATGAGTGGATAAATAAATTGTATGTACACACAGTTGAATACTATCTGACCATAAAAAGTAATGAAGTAGTCACATGCTACAACATAGTTGAACTTGAAAACATGCTCAGTGAAAGAAGCCGGACATAAAAAGCCACATCTGATATGATTTCCTTTAGATGAAATGTCCAGGATAGGCGAGACGGAAAGTAGATTAGTGGTTGCCTAGGACTGGGGTTGGGGGGCAGGCAATGGGGAACAACTGCTAATGAGTAATGAGGTTTCTCTTTGGGATGATGAAAATATTCTGGAATTATACTAAAAACTACTGATCTGCACTTTTAAAAGGATGAATTTTATGGTTTATGAATTATATCTCATTAAAGCTGTTATTTTAAAAAGCAGTATCAAGGGGGGAAGAATGACAATACTGCCATAAGCTAGGGCACTGAGTGCTAGTCCTCCTCGACATCTCTGGGCCAAAGCAGCCATGCAGTATCGGCACCACTGAGGGAGTGCCGGGCAGCATGTGCAGAATCTGCAGGTGTCTGACGAAAGGTGGACCAATGCAGTGCAGTGGAAGGTGCACTGGCCAGAATCACAGAGATCTGCATAGTAGCCCCTGCCCAGCTCCTAACTCTGAAGGGGTTTAGCAAGTCAGTTCTTCTTATTGATTCTCCATTTCTCTATCTGCAAAATCAAAGGAGTCTTTCAGCATTAGGTGATTTGGGCCTATGAGAACAGCTTCCGTTCCCCCAGGAATGGAGCACAGCAGAGAAGTGTTGGTTGCAGTGAGGATGGAGACGGTGTCCAGGGTTCCCATGCTGGGTTACATGGGGGAAAGAGGGCAGGTCAGTAGCAGTGGAAGGGTCCAAAGAAGGGCTGTGGCCACTGGTGTGATTTGCGTGGCACTGGAGTAGGGCAGAGCCAGGACAAACTTCCCTTCTGCTTAGTTCTTAGAGGAACCACAGGACTGTAAGTCTCTGAATGTCTCCAGAGTAGAAATACAGTAGGTTTGTTCTGGGTTTTTCTGTGGAGATGGAGACCTTGGCCAGCAGGTGGAGCTGCAGGAAGACAGGAGGGGGCCTTTTCTCATGTCCAGGACTGTCTTAACAGTAGAGCAGGCTGCCTTGGGAGGAATGGAGAAGAGTGTCTTGTGGCTGGGGGTCTCCAAGCAGAAACCAGATGTCCCCAGCAAGAACAGCTGCTGGATTCCAGTCCAGTTGCTACACCTCTGTGGAGACTTGGGAAAGGATAAGTGTGGGTGTGAGCAGGGAAGAGACAGTTATCCTTGTGCTCAGACTTGGCTTTGTGATTGGGGTGGGCATGGAATGTTATCAGTTTGGAAATCAGTGAGCTAATTAGTTTTACAAGATGCGAGGTTTTGATCTCAAGGATCATTGCTACTAGAGCAGAGGTTCATGTCAGGTTAAGATTCTAGGAGAATAGGAGGTGGAGAGAGAACATTTACTGAGTGCCTGCTCTGTGTAAGCACTTGACATATGGTATTTATTCATCACAACTCCTCTATAAGGTAGACATTATCATCTCTGTTTTTGTTTTTGTTTTTAAGTAGACTTCATACCCAGCGTGGAGCCCAGTGCAGGGCTCGAACTCACAACCCTGAGATCAAGACCAGAGCTGAGATCAAGAGTCGGATGCTAACCAGCTGAGGCACCCAGGTGCCCCTCATCTCAGTTTTATAGACAAGGAAACAGAGTCCCAGAGATATTAAGTAACTTACCTGAGGTCACACACTTTTAGGTCAGAATTTAAACCTAAGTGTTTTTGGCTACAAAATCCATGTTCCTTCAGTGTCCCAAGAAGTGCATCCTGTGAATAGGAGCCATTGTTACCTGAGTGGTAGTACCTGGCTTTTCCTAATGCCCAGCAGCCCTGGCTCCTCATACGCCATTCAGCCAGTCCTCACTGGGTTTACTAGGTAATATGGACAGGGGGGTCAGAGGGTGTCCCTGGGGCCACAGCGCTTGACCAGGTGGGGAAGTCAAAGCATGCTGGCCCATAACTGTGTGATCATGCGTACCTGGGAAGAGGCTGGAAGTTCCCACTGGTTAAGAGTTAATTTAATTTTTGTCTTTTTAAATATTTTATTTATTTATCTGAGAGGGAGAGATAGCATGAGCCAGGGGAGTGGCAGCGGGAGAAGTAGGCTCCCCACCGAGGAGGGAGCCCGACAAGGGGCTCGATCCTAGGCCTCTGGGATCATGACCTGAGCTGAAGGCAGACACTTAGCTGACTGAGCCACCCAGGCGCCCCAAGAGTTAATTTTAGATTGGAGGAGAAAGGGCACAAAGCCTAGTGTTTTGTTCTAGACCTGCCATCTACTGATATGTACAGGTGTCTTCAGGTCAAGTATTTTTTTCTCTGGGCCTCATTTTCTCAGCTATTAAATAGGTAAGTGGATTAGCTCAAACACTTCAAGCTGTGTGCCTTGGAGGCCTTAGGGGCTCTGTGGAGAAAACCCAGGGGTTGTTAAAGAGGGGTTTGTTACCTCTGTAGTGCATTTCATGAAGCTGCTCTCACCCTTTACTGAGTGTTTACTCTGTGCCAAGCACTGGCTGAACACTGTATATCCATTCTCATCCAACCCTCTCAGCAACCCAGTAATTTTTTTTATCCCCAGTCAGCAAGGGTAAGTGACCTTGGCCAGGGTCACATAGATGGTAAGTGACTAAGCAAGGATGCAAGCCCAAGTCTGTCCCATATTCTTTTTTTTTTTTTCAATTTTTATTTTTAAAAAAGATTTTATTTGGGACATCTGAGTGGCTCAGTTGGTTAAGCAGCTGCTTTCGGCTCTGGTCATGATCCCAGGGTCCTGGGATTGAGCCCTGCATTGCATCACATTGGGCTCCCTGCTCAGCAGGGAGTCCGTTTCTCCCCCTCCCTCTGCCCCTGCTTGATCTCTCTGTCTCTCTCTCTCTCTGACAAATAAACAATAAAATCTTTTTACAAAATAAAAATAATAAAAATAAAAGATTTTATTTAAGAGAGATGAGTTGGGGGGGAGGGGCAGAAGGAAAGGGAGAAGCAGACTCCCTGCTAAGCAGGGAGCCCAATGCAATGCAACGCAGGGCTTGAAGCCAGGACCCTGGAATCATGACCTGAGCCACCCAGGTGCCCCCTTTTTCCCCCCAAGATTTTATTTATTTGAGAGAGAGCATGAGCAGGGCAAGTGGCTGAGGGAGGACAAGCAGACTCCCTGCTGAGCAGGAAGCCCCATGACTTGGGTCTCTCAGTCCCAGGAACCTGAGCTTAGGACCTGAGCTGAAGTCAGACACTTAACCAACTGAGCCACCCAGGCGCCCCTGTCCCGTATTCTTTTTTCTTTTCTTTTCTCTTCTTTTTTTTTAAGATTTTATTTATTTGACAGAGAGCGAGAGCAGGAACCCAAGCGGGGGAGTGGGAGAGGGAGAAGCAGGCTTCCCACAGAGCAGGGAGTCCGACACAGGGCTGGATCCCAGGACCCTGGGATCATGACCCAAGCCAAAGGCAGACACTTAACAACTGAGCCACCCAGGCGCCCCCCGTCCCATATTCTTAACCACCACATTGCTACCTTCTGAAGAACAGTGTGAAGAGAGCTTAGCCTTTTTTGTTGTTGTTTTTACCTTTTAAAAAATCAGGTTTTTTGAGATATAATTACATGCCATAAAATTCACTGATTTTAAGTGTACAATTAAATGAGTTTTGACAAATAGTTTTGTAAACACTATCACAATCATGATGTAGAACATTTCCATCAACCCAGAAGGTCCCCTTGTGCCCCTCTGCAGTCAGTCTCTTCTCCCCATCCCTGCCCCTCAGTGACCCTGCTCAGCTTTCTGTCACTGTAGTTTTACCATTTCTAGAATTCATATAAATGAAATCATACAAAGTATGGTCTTGTGTGTCTAGCTTCTGTCAGTTAGCTTAAGGCTTTTGAGGTTCATATTGTCATGTGTGTCAGTACTTCGTTTCTTTTTATTGGTGAGTAGTCGTCCATTATATGGCTGTACCACAACTGTTTACCCATTCACCTGTTGATTTGGGACTTCCAGATTTTTGGCTATTGTGCATAAAATTATTCTTAATACTAAAGTACAGGTCTTTGTTTGGACATACGATTTCATTTCTCGTGGGTACACATCTAGGAGTGGAATTGATGGGTCACACGACATATTCGCTTTCTAACGTGTGTAACAAGTTACCACAAATGTAATGGCTTGGCACCATACTGTATGATCCCACAGTTCTCCACATCAGAAGTCTGGGTAGGTTTGACCACGTTCTTCGCCCAGGGTCTCACAAGGCTGAAATCAAGGTGTTGGCCAGGCTGGGTACTTATCTGGAGGATCTGGGGAAAAAATCCCCCTCTTCCTCAGGGTCCTCTTCTAGCTCTTTAAGGTTGCTCACGTTCTTCCTTACCCGGCCCCTCTATCTTCAGACCACCAATGCATGCTGAGTCCTTTTCACACCCTCGGGTTCTCTGGTTCTTCGGCCACCAGCCAGACAAAACTGCTTTTCAATGGCTGGTGTGACTAGATTGGGCCCAAATAATCTCTCTTTTGCCATATATTGTAGCATAATCACAGGAGTAACATCTGGGAGCAAAGTCATGAGATAGTCTTAAAATTCTGCCTACCACTATGAAGTATATGTTTATAGGGGAGTATATGTTTATAAGAAACCATCAAACTTTTCCAAAATGACTGCACCATTTTACTTTTCCATCAGAAGTATATGGGAGTTCCAGTTGCTCCACATTCTGGCCAACATGATATTGTCAGTCTTTTTAATTTTAGCTATTGGTGGGTGTTGTAGTGGTATCTCATAGTGGTTTTCATTTGCATTTCCCTAATGACTGATGATAATGAGATCTTTTGATATGCTTATTAGAGCATAAAATTTTGTTTGATAAAAGGTTCTGCTTTTTAAAAAAGGTTGAAACCTACTGGCTTAGATAAACTGTGAGGTTCTTACAGAGTCTATAATCTGTGAATCTCTTAGTGGAGCCCAGGGTTTAACTCCTTTTCCAAAACAGTCTATCTTTTTTTAAAAAAGATTTTATTTATTTGAGAGAGAGAGCAGGAGCGGGGCGGGAAGGGGCATGCTCAGAGGGAAGGGGAAAAGCAGACTCTCTGCTGAGCAGGGAGCCCAGCGTGGGGCTGGATCCCAGGACCCTGAGATGACCTGAGCTGAAGGCAGACGCTTAACCATCTGAGCCATCCAGGCACCCCTCCTTTTCTGAAACAGTCTCTTGAATGTAGGTAGAATGTAGGTAAATCATCAGTATAAGCACTATGCTCTATGTGTGAGTTAGAGATGAAAGCAACAAACATTTTTTTTTAAGATTTTTTATTTATTTATTTGACAGAGAGAAAGACAGCAAGAGAGGGAACACAAGCAGGAGGAGTGGGGGAGGGAGAAGCAGGCTTTCGGCTGAGCAGGGAGCCCGATGCGGGGCTCGATCATAGGACCCTGGGATCATGACCTGAGCCGAAGGCAGACACTTAACAACTGAGCCACCCAGGCACCCCAAGCAACAAACATTTCTTGATTATCTACAGGGTTACAATCCCAAATCTGAAATTCAAATACAAATTATTCTGAAAACCAATTTTTTTTTCTTGGTTGGCACTAATACTCATTGGTAGCAAAACCTGACATGAAGGGGTTTTGTTTGTTTGTTTGCAGAAGGACCCTCTGTTGTCCTATGCCTGTGTTGGCTGCCTGGAAGCCTTGCTTGACTACCTGCATGCCCGGAGCCCAGACATCGGTAGAAACCTTGTGCATTCTCTGATGCTCCCATAGGGGTGGCCAGCCCCTGCCACCTTCCTGTCCCAGACTCCCAACCTCTGTTTTTTGATTCAGACTCATTTTGTTTAATTCTTTTCATAACATGCAAGGGCATTGTGATTTCCATTATATGGATGAGGACGCTGCAGTCCAAAGATGTCAAGTAACCTGCCCAACCAAGGTCACAAAGCTCCGAAGTGGCAGAGCCCTTCCTGTTGCCTGCTTTCCACAATAGTGGGATATAGTCTCCCTGAGCCAGGCAGCATAGGTGGATAGAAGCCCAGGGAAGAAAGAAACTTCCAGTGGTCAGTTTGTCCAATACCCTGCCTCTAGCTGAGCAACCCCTTTTTGAGTCAATAAGAGAAAGTCCTCTTCAGCAGTGTTCCAGGGCCTCTGGAAAAGCAGCAGTAACAACCCAGGGTGACTGGTGTTTCCTATAGCGTTCCATGTGGTCTCCCAGCCCTGGAATCGGTTTTTGCTGTTTACCCTCCTGGATGCTGGAGAGAGTTCCTTCCTCAGACCTGAGATCTTGAGGCTCATGACCCTGGTAAGTGCAGAATGGATGGTCCTGTGGTGTGAAGAATGTCATGAGCTGGGTGGTCCTGAAGAGGCCAGGTAGAGGGGTAGAAAGTAGAGGGGATAGGTGGGCCTACTCAGAGAATTCCTCTAAATGCCAACATCTTCTCACCCCCCAAAGACCCAGATACTCTTTCTAATTCATTAGCATGTGAAACATTGGCCAGGGCTTGTCTGCTACATCCAGATCCTATGCTAGGGACCAAAGATGTCACTGAGCCAAATGCTCTGCCTTCTAAGGGTCCCTCAGTCTAAAGAAGGAGATAGACAAGGAAACTAATAGTTAAAACATGATGTTATTAGTGGCATAGTAGAAGATATGCTAAGTGCCTGGCACACAGTAAGTGCTCATTGAATAAACAACAAAGCAGTGAGCCTGTGAATGATAGTGAAGTGAATCAATGAATAAATCAGTGGTGGTTGTGGGAACACAGAGAAGAGTACAGTTGACCACTGAATAGCGTGGGGGTTAGGGTCAACTGTGCTGACCCCCGCACAGTTGGAAATCTGCACATTAACTTTTGACTCCCCAAAACCTAACTACTAATAGGCCACTGTTGACTGAAAGCCTTACTGATCACATAAACAGTTAACACATATTTTGTATGTTATGTGTACTAAACACTGTATTCTTAGAATAAAGTAAGCTGGAAAGAGAAAATGTTATTAAGAAAATCATAAAGAGAAAATACTTTTACAGTGCTGTACTATATTTATCGAAAAAAATCTGTGTATAGGTGGACCTGTGCAGTTAACTCTCGTGTTCAAAGATTGACTAATTGCTTCTGCCAGAGCCAGGAGGGAGAGGTGAATAAGGGTGCAATAAGCATTCAGTTAATGCCTCTATTTCTTTAATGAAATGAAAACGTTCAGCAGGAAGGAAACATTTCAGGTGAGGTTTGAAGCATTAATAGGCAAAGTGGAGGAAAAGTATTCCAGGTAGTGAAGCGAAGTAGCAGGTAAATGAGTACATGCGGGTGTGTTTGGATAACCACACCTAGTCCTTTTTGGCCATGAGTGTGAGGGGCAGGGCCAAGCAGTGAGGGGAAGGGTACTGAAGGGTCAGCAGGGCCAACTCTCTTAGGGTTTCACAGTCTGCCTCATTTACCCCACTCTTCTATGACACAGCCCCACCTCCGCCCACCAACTCTGAGCTCCTGACGGCAGGGTTCTCTGGGCTTCAGATCTGTGCCCCCAGCCTGGTGCCAAACACAGCAGGGGCACCGGAAATATCTGTGAAGGAAGGATATGCCAAATCACTGTGTGTTTGGGGCTTCTCTCCCTGGCCTAGTTTGTGCGGTTCCAGAGCAGCAGTGTCCTGTCTCAGGAGGAAGTGGGTCATGTTCTGCAAGGCGCAGCTTTGGCTGACCTCTCTACCCTGTCGAACACCACACTCCAGGCTCTGCGTGGCTTCTTCCTGCAGGTGGGTGGGAAGGGGATGCTGGGTAGCCGCTGTAAGGCCAGACTGTCCATGCCATCTTCTCTGTGGAGGATGCGTGCTCTGGCCACAGCAGCCGTGGGAGGTAAGGAGTGCAGAGGGTGGAGGGTTGAGAGGGCCTGTATGGAGTGGCTGCTGAGAAGGCCTGTCTTCCCTGCCTTCTCTCCTCAGGTCCAGAGCATGGGTCTCCTGGCTGATCACAGCACGGCCCAGACCCTGCAGGCCTCCTTAGAGGGCCTTTCCCTGAGCACCTCCTCCGTCCAGCCACCCCTGGACATGCTGTATCCTTTCTTGCATCTGGGAGCCTTGGCCTGGGCAAGGTCACCCAGGCTATGGGAGGCTGTGGCATCATGCTTCAGAGGGGTGACAGTGTCTACAGCTCTGTCCTTTAAAGCATTTGCATCAGTGAGAATAATAGTGGATAGTAATGACACTGACTTATTCTGTTTAAGTTCCTACCAAGGGACTTGACTTGGTAGGAACTTGTACTATGACTTGTACTATGTCTAATCCTCACAGAAGCTAGGGCTGTTAACGTAGGTATAACTTACACCAGAGAGGTTAAATGATGTGCCCAGGATCACACAGTAATAGCATCAGGATCTGACCCCCATTTGTCTGTCTCCAAAGCCACATCACCAAACTCAGGAAGAAGCCAGTCCTTCCCCAAGAGCTTTGGAGAAAATTGCCCAAACCCAGTTGATACAGGTGCTTCCCTCAGCCCAGTGGGGGGTGCTGGCTGACTGACCTGTCCCTAAGAAAGCCTGGGGCTGTGGGCAGTGGCTAGAGGCCCTCTGGGGGTGGTTGTGGGGCTCCAGAGACAATTGAGTCTGGGTGTTCAGTCTGGTGCTTCCTCCCCATCCCCACTGGCTACCTCCCTGGCTCTCCTTCCCTGGTGCCTGAAACAGTTCCCTGTTGAATACCTACCCTGGTGTTTGGGTCCCAGATTTAGAATTCAGCCCACTATTCCTAAGAGCACCTTTGGGCTCTGGAAGTGTGGTTCTCCCACGGTTGGCTCCACCTTTCTGCATTTTCCTCTCATGTTTTGCTGCCAGTTGCCTGGGAGGGGTGGCTGTATCCCTGTCCCACATCAGAGACTGACCCTCATAACTTGAAGGCCCAGAAAGAGAGAACTAAGACTTGGAGAAGAGAAAGTCAGAATTGTTGGGGAAATGGATGACAAATGTAGCATCTTACTCCACTGTTGAAATGGAGTCGGGAAATAAAATGATACACTCACATGTCTCTGTGGGCTCCAAAAACATTTCTGTCTCAACTTATCTTGGCTCCCTGGAGCTGATAACTCTGCCACTGGCATGGTGGATTGCTACAATGAGGAATGGATGGCCTCCTCAGGGACAGGGGATGGGATTTGTTCTGGTAACATGTAAGGAGCACCAGCTGGCTGCCTCAGTTGTACCCAGAAAATACCAGGCAGGCCACCCACGGGGCTGAAAGTGCAGAGAAAGGCCACGTGTGTGGTACCCGTGTGATCCAAGTGCTCTGAGGGGCACTTTACCTGCTGCCTCACCTCAGGTGAAGGTGGAGAGAGGTACAATTTCCAGGCAAGGAAGCTGAGCAGGTCAAATCCTTCTGTGCCTCACTAGCTGAGCCGAACTTCTCCCTGGCTAAAGTGGGTACCTTGTGTTTCTTTCCGTGAGCCCTCCCCAGAGCTTGTATTTGATTACCACGTGTTCTTCAAAGGTCTGCTCTCCACAACTGTGCCTGCTCCCTGTGCCCAGCTCAGCCCACTGCGCCTCTGGCTCCCTGTCCGCCTGCCGAGCCCCCTGTCCCCGCCCCCCACACACCTGGGTGCCGGTACCTGGGCAGCCCACCCTACTCCTCGGGCTTGGTTGTACGGACGCTGCACAAAACTGGTCTGAACTCCGTCCTAATGAACGGGTAGGGAGGCCCCTAACGAACTAGGTTTAGAAGCTGGTGGACTGGAGAGGCGAGCAGGGGATGCACCAACTTCGCACTGCCGATTTCTTAAAAAAAAAAAAAAACTGCTAGTCGTGACCCACCAAACTGATCCTGTCAACTACAGTTTAAAAGACACTGTCAGCTGATGAAAAGTTTCGGTCAGGGCCCCAGTCCGCAGACGCGCCCTTTGCGTCGGGCCCAGACTCCCGCAGACTTAACTTCCTCCAATCTGACAGTGACAGAGTGACAATCACGCCCCGGCACGAGGTGGGCGGGACTAGACTCCGGTTTACGGAGCTGGGGGCGGGGCGGGGCCGGAAGTGAGGTCAGCTGAGGGGCCGTCGCGGCTCGCGCTCATTGGCCGGGGGCGGTGCTTGGAGGTTCCTGCGATGCTGCTGGCGCCTAGTGTGAGGTTCCGCGCCTCTGCTGTTCGCCCCGTGGACCCTAGAGCCGGGCTGCGCACCGCCGTCCTATCCGCACGCCCCTTCCCGCACCGACCTGCCTGGTAGGTGGCGGCGGGGGTCCCGGGAGGGCGGGCTCCTGGTGGGGCTGGGGGGCAGGGACCAAGGGCCTGGTGGGGCTGGGGGGCAGGGACCAAGGGCTGCTGGGGGTAGGGGATGAGATTCGCGGCCCCGAACGCTTCTCGTTGGAAGGACTCGTTCTCTCCTCTGGGCGCCCCAAAGGCTCGGGGCAGTAGGCTGGGTCCGCGAGTCCACGTAGCCGGCTCAGCCCGCCATCGCCGTGTCACCCTTACAGAATGGGTTCAGAGTCGTGTACCCGGGCGGGGAGCGGGATTGGGAGGCAGGGTAAGTGGGAGTAACAGAAGAAGCAGGATCCGTCTCCACGCAATCTGCTTTTTCGGTTTTCCTTTCCCACTTTTCCCGCTTCGGTCATTACCGGCTGTCTGATAGCCCCTGGCTTCAAGTTCTGCCCTAGCCCGGGTCTGGTTCCCTTGAGTCTAGAGCATGATGTTGGAAGGCAGGTTGTCCTGGGTGAACTTGGACTACTCTTTCCCATTCTTGAAGCTTCAGTTGTCTCATCCTCGTAGGGTGGCACCGGGGCGGTTCTCTGAATGACCTCTGCAGGCTCTCTGTCAATCACTGAGCGTCTTTCCCCTGGAGCAGGTGTCCTGCTAGTACAGTGGCAGCTTTGAGGTAGCCTATACTCATTTAGAATCTCATTAGCCCGGGAATAGCTGAGTGTCTTTGGGCAATCACCTCACTTTTCTGTGCCTTGGTTCCCACATTGGTAAAATTGGGCAGCTGTCATCTGAGCGTGAGGCCTCCTCTGACCACTGTGTTTCAGTGTGTGTTTCACCAGCTCCCTCATCCTTCTGTGCTTGTTTTACAAGTTGATTGATTGTTTGTTTCCCCTACTAGGGACATAAGTACCATGAATGCAGTGATTTTTGTTGGTCTTAGACACTGCTGTATTCCCAGGTCTAAATCAGTGCCTTGAATGTGGTACTTAAAAAATAATTAGGGAATGGTGCTTGAATAAGAACAGGTGGTGTTTGTGGTGCCTGTGGTTCCAAAGTGAGTGAGTGGCAGGCAGCCTTCTTACCCAAGACTGTGCCTCCTCCTTTCCCGCCCCAAATCCCTTTTTCTGTCTTTTTTTTTTTTAAGATTTTATTTTTAAATAATCTCTACACCCAGTGTGGAGCTTGAACTTACAACCTCAGGATCAAGAGTTGCATGCTCCACTGACTGAGCCAACCAGGCAGGCCCCTTCTTCTGTTGTGAGGACAGAAGTCAGAGAGGGAGAGAAACTGCAGAAGTTTCACAACTCCCCTGACTGCCTGGGCTTCCTTAACCAGACACCTTCCTGGGGTCCAGGATGGGGTGTGTTGAAAGGGAATAGTAATGACCAGCCCCTTTCCCCAGGCATAATGCCTCACCCAGTTCTTTCTCCCTACAGCAAGGAGGGGACTTCCTTATTTCTGTTTTACAGGTGAAAAAACTGAGGCTCAGAGAAGCTGAGCACTTTGCCCCAGGGCCCACAGACAGAGGCAGAGCTCGGGCTCTAGCCCAGAGTTCTAGACGCTGACCCCTGTGTGCTAAGCATCCTTATGTTGCCAATATTATCTGTTTTCCTCCCTTCTACCATCCCACGGTGTTTATTGTGTGTCTGGTGGTCACAGGCCCTGGGCTGAAACTGGGGCTCCAGGGCTCCCCAAAGCTGGATTCTTGGTATTTGGAGGCCAGGCCATGTCAGGAAGTTGCTGTTTACCTGCACTCTTTATTTTATACAACCAAGCTCTGGATCTCACCTCTCTCTGGGTTGCTTTCCTAGCTCTAGGATCTTGGATATGGATCTTCTTCAGTTCTTCTTTGTCCTGCTGTTGTCTGGGACGGGAGTCACAGACACCCTGAAGACCTCCCTGGACCCGAGCCTGCAGATCTGTATCCTTTGGGGTGGAGGTGGGGTTAATAAGCTGTTTCTGAGGGGGTCTATAAACAGTCTTTCTGTACCCACAACCCCTTGGATTCGAGGGTTGGAGCAGACCCAGACTGTGAGAACAGGGGAGAAAAGGTGAGGTGCTCTAACCAAACCTTGATCAAGTCAATTCTCTTCTGATCCTTAGTTTCCCCATATGTTAAATGGAGAAGGCAAGGCATACTTCTCAGAGCCACAAGGGCTCTGAGGATTGTGCATGTGCTTTGCATCTTGTGGGTGAGACCCTGGGTGGAGAGTCAGGCCCTGGCATACTGGGCTACCTGCTCTGGGCCAGACCTTAGGGACACAAAGAAGAGTTAGGACCAGTCAATCCCTGGCTTTGAGGAACTCACAGACCTCACGCTGTACTCTGTAGTCAGCACTTTAATGAACCATGGCTGGGGAAGAGGGGCAGGGAGAAACATGGTGCTGTGGCTTTTGAACTGGGTCATGAAAGAACAGAAACTCATGGAGAAGGGGGGGGGCAGTGGCATCCCAGGTGACATGTACAGTATAAGCAGAGGAGTGGAGCTTCTGGGAATAGTGAATGGTTGCAGCAAGTAAAAGGAAGACCACGGGGAGGGGAGGGCAGGAGCCAGGTCCTGAGGGTTGTGTTCAGGTGTTGGATATAGAATCCTATGTGAAATGGACAGAGGATAGGTTGCAGGATGCCCATGCCTCTTAGTTTGTTTCTTCCCCGGAGGTGTGGGGAGAGGGGGAGTGTCTCAGCCATGGGCATCTGTGGCCCTTGCAGATACTTGCTGGTTGGGAATGGGCCCTCTGGACTGGGGCCACTGGATTGTCCAGGCAGGAGTATGGGTGCCAGCCCCTTAACTTCATGCTGCTCAGACAAGAAGATGTTTGAGGTGAAACGGCGAGAACAGCTGCTGGCCCTGAAAAACCTGGCACACCTAAACGATGTCCACCAGCAGTACAAGATTCTTGATGTCATGCTCAGGGGGCTCTTTAAGGTGCGTGTGGGTGTGGGGCAGCTCACGGCAGGCCCAGTCTTCGATCTGGGCACTGACGGATGGGTAGGAGTTCCCTAAAGGGCTGGTGTTCAATGAGGGGAACTACATGCGCAAAAGATTGGAAATAGGGTTTAAATAAATAGGACCATCTGTGAAGGGCTCTGCAAAGCCACTCAGCCCGGGTGGGGTTCCCTCAGGTGCTGGAGGACTCGCGGACAGTGCTCATTGCTGCAGATGTGCTCCCAGATGGGCCCTTCCCCCAGGACGAGAAACTGAAGGATGGTATGGTCTTCCCATCTTCCCCTTTCCTCTTCCCCACCACCTTGATCTTCTCTAGCTGCTCCTTCCCTCCTATTCTTCTTGCTCTCTTTTTCTCTGGAAGTATCCTCTTATAACACCTTCCAAGTGGTCCCCTTGGGTGTATGGATACTTAATCCATATTTCTCTGGGCATTTTCTGGGCTTCAGAGCCAGTTTCTGGGCCCCTGACATGGATATTTCCTTTGCACTGTACTGTGGTTGGGGCAAGCGAAACAGGGAGAAACCTCTACCCGTGACCCTACCTCAAGGATTCTTGCCCTTTCTACCATCCTGACCCTTGTGGTAGAGAAGGCAAGGGTTGTTCCCATTTATAGGAGAAAAAAACTGAGCTCTATTGAAGAGACTGGCCAGTGGGGGCAGTTAAGAGTGCTCTTTACTACTGTTTTGTTTTTTTTAATACTTCCTTTTTTTTTAAGATTTTATTTATTTATTTATTTGAGAGAGTGAGAATGAGAGAGAGAGAGCACATGAGAGGGGGGAGGGTCAGAGGGAGAAGCAGACCTCCCTGCTGAGCAGGGAGCCTGATGCGGGACTCGATCCCAGGACTCCAGGATCATGACCTGAGCCGAAGGCAATAGCTGAACCAACTGAGCCACCCAGGCGCCCTTTACTACTGTTTTAAAGCCCCAGCCCCCTTAAATCCTTTCTGAGACGAGGTAGGAAGAACAGATAAGTAAGATAATGTTCTGTGTGTCTGTTCATCCCCTCTTCCAAGAATTGTTCTGTGGTAATTCCCCCTCTCTCCGGTTAACTGGTTATAGTCTACTAATAAAACTTGTTAGGTTACCCTGTCTGAGAGAGGATGAAAATAGCGCTTATATATTAAGTGATGGGTACTTTACAAACACCATCTCAAATCTCCGCTCTGAGGAAGGCACTGTTGCCTCCGTTTTCCAGATAAAAGAGGGCAAGTGGTTTGCTCTTGCTAACCTGTAAACCAGGCTAACTCCTGAGTTCTTTGAGGTTCAAGATTGTTCTGAAACCCAGAGGTCCCTATTCCACTTGTCTTGGACCCAACCTGACATATCTTTGGAGGAGTCCACTTATCTCTCAGTGTGGCCTGGCCAGTGCTGGTGAGGGTTGCCTGGGCCTTATCTGCAGGTATGGCTCAAACAGGGACTTACAGTAGGGCTGGGTATGTAGTTCTATTTCATGATAGCCAAGGGGGGGGGGAACCTGCTGCTCTGATGGGCACACTAACTTAGTCTGAACTGATCTGTCAACTAGAGGAAGGACATTAGTGGGAAAATTGGTGAAATTCAGTTAAGGTCTAATGATTAGTATCGATGTTAATTCCCTTGTTTAGATAGTTGTACAATGGTTATGTAAGATGATAACATCAGGGAAAGCCAAGTGAAGGAATTTTATGATATATGATGGAAGTCTAAAGTTATTTTACTATAAATCTCAAGAAGCATTTAAAATAAAGGGGCGCCTGGGTGGCTCAGTTGGTTAAGCATTTGCCTTCGGCTCAGATCATGATCCCAGGGTCCTGGGGTTGAGTCCCACATTGGGCTCCCTGCTTAGTGGGGAGTCTGCTTCTCCTTCTCCCTCTGCCTGTCCCCCGAGCTCATGCGTGTGCCTCTCTCTTGCTCTCTCAAATAAATAAATAAGTAAAAATCTTTTTAAAAAGTAAAAATGAAATTGGAAAGATATTAAAAACAAAAACAAACCCTATTGTGTTCCCTGGTCATCCTAATAGACCTGCTCCTCCCATACACTGCAGTTGTGTTAACAATGGAGCCTGGCTCTGGATAGTTGTTTTTTTTTTTTTAAGATTTTTATTTATTTATTTGACAGAGACATAGGAGAGAGGGAACACAAGCAGGGGGAGTGGGAGAGGGAGAAGCAGGCTTCCCACCGAGCAGGAAGCCCAATGCGGGGCTCGATCCCAGGACCCCGGGATCATGACCTGAGCTGAAGGCAGACGCTTAACCGACTGAGCCACCCAGGCGCCCCTGGCTCTGGATAGTTTGAGGCCAAGTTGGGGAAGTCAGACCCAGCCAAGCTTCATGTGACACATGTGTCGTCTTGTACAAAAGAGGCATCCACCTCTCTGGTCCCCACAACAAATGAGATACAGCATGGCCTTTGGAATTAAACCTGGGTTTGCAGCCCAGATTTGCCACTCACCAGCCATCTGAGCCTCAGTTTCCCATCTGTACAATGGGAATAGTAGCTATAGCTCCCTCGAGGTGGTTTTGAGGATTCAGTGATCTGGTGGACATAAAGCCATTAACATGCACTGCACACGTGGTCAGCACCTGTGGAGAGCGGGCACAGTTCCCTTCTCTCATTAGTAGGCTTAGTGGGCTTCCGTTCTCTGAAGGGTGGTTGGGGCTGGCCAGGCGGGCAATAGAAGGGCATCTGCCCAGGCCACTCATCAGGATCCTCTCGCCAGCTTTCTCCCAAGTAGTGGAGAACACGGCCTTCTTCGGTGATGTGGTGCTGCGCTTCCCGAGGATTGTGCACCACTACTTTGACCACAATTCCAACTGGAACCTCCTCATCCGCTGGGGCATCAGCTTCTGCAACCAGTCGGGCGTGTTTGACCAGGGGCCCCACTCGCCCATCCTTGGCCTGGTAAGGACTGACTGGGGCAGAGGAGGTTCAGGAGCCCTCTGCCTGGTGGTGTATCATGAACCTTGCATCTGCCTTCAATTGGGCCTGAATGTCAGCCCTTGGTTGTGTTTTCTGTGATAAGCCTCAGGGCACCTTGAGATCCCGTCTGTGATGACCTGGGTCCCTAGGGGTCATCACCTGTTCCACATCTGCCTAAGCCTTGGGCCTGGGTCCCACCATGGAGAGAGTGGCCGTGGGTAAGGAGTCAGGAGAAGGCAGACGATGACTAACTTTTCCTCGTCCACAGATGGCCCAGGAGCTGGGGATCAGCGAGAAAGACTCTGACTTCCAGAACCCATTTAAAGTAGACCGCCCAGAGGTAAGCTGCTGGGGCCTATGGCCATGTCTACTCTGCCTCTGCTGGGTCATGGGAAGCCAGGTCATACAGAGGCTGGGGCACCGTGAATGGAGCATGAGGGCTTTCGACTTGGAGCCAGACATGCTTGGGTCTGGATGCACGTATCATCACTTGCTCCTTGGTGCCTTTGGGCAAGCCACTGCCCCTGTCTTAGCCTCAGGCTCCCTATCTTTTCATGGGGTATCGACCCCAGCTGTGGGGGGGCAGTCAGAGGCTGTGAACACACCCATCCCAATGTACACTAGGCATCCAACATCAAGTGGATGCCGAGGAGGTCAGGCCATGTTTCTCTGCCCTTGAGCCTCTGAGTGCTCAGCCAGGCTTCTGTCTCACATTCCTGCACATACTTTCATCCTAGGGGACTGAGATGGGCTCTGAGGGCTGAAGGCTGCAGGGTAGGGTGACAGATGGGGACACACACAGTGGGTCGGGGGGGATTCAGAGGTGGCAGGGCAGGGCAGCAGGGGCAGGAAAGGCTGGAGGACTGGACTTGACAAATCCCAGGTTCTCCTCTGGTATAGGGAGGAGTGTCAGGGTCCGTGAGGGGTCTAGGATTTTAGCTTGCTACTGTTTCATGGATGCTGACAGGTCAGAGACATCAGAGTTTATTACAACAAAAGCAATATCCAGACTGTTGGCCTGGTCATGTGGGTTCCCCATGTTCCCCAAGTCACCCAGGGGTGACCCAGAGGGGCCCAGGCAGATGCCGTGCATGCGGTGGGTTTGCATGAAGCTGTGAATATCACAGCCTTTATAGTGAACAGAAGCAAACCTGCTCTTTGGGGGCAGTCATCATGTCACCCTTCCAGGTTGTTCTCTGCAAGCTGTCCTGACAAATGGCCCAGACAGAGGTGACCAGGGCTTTGCTTTCTTGGTGTACCCAGTGAGAACATTCAGGGATGCTCAGGGCTGTGGTTGATTGCCTCCCCCACAGTTCACCCCTCAGCCCTCTTGGCTTAACTTAAATTTCCACATGAATGTGTTGTTCAGTCTGATTGGTCTGATAGGTAGAGGCTAGGATCAAATATGTTCAGTGTGTGTCATACTGCCATTTGGTTAAGGCTGCCATCAACAGGACTCTAAGCATGTGTCATACTGCCATTTGGTTAAGGCTGCCATCAACAGGACTCTAAGCAGCAGGATGAAGCCAGCCTGCAGTTTTGACCTCAGTCCTCCGGCATGGCGGACTCAGCCAGCCATGGTAAGTCCTGGGCCGGCCAGTAGGTCTTATACTAGATAATCAGGACGTGGTCTGAGGCCAGTCAGTTACCCATTACCGTCCATGCAAGAGTTTAGACTGACCTGCTGATCTTTGATGTCAGTGTCAATAATTACAGGGAGCAATAGATGGACCCAAAGCAGTCCTCATCCCCAGTAAAGGGACGTTTCCTTTTTTTTTTTTAGAGAGTGTGCGCGCGCACATGCATATGCTAGTGGGCGGGGGGCGGGGCAGGCGGAGAGAGAGAGAGAATCTCAGGAAGGCTCTACGCCTAGCATGGAGCCTGACATGGGACTCAGGGCTCCATCTCACACCCCTGAGACCAAGAGCTGAGCCAGAATCAGGAGTTGGTTGCTTAACTGACTGAGCCACCCAGGCACCCCAGTAAAGAGACGTTTCATGGCCCACTGTTTCCCACATGTTACTGCTTGATTGGAGTCACCATTATATTATCGGCCTGAGCCCTGAGGGCAATGTCCCTATGGAGTGGCAGCCTCAGTTGCCCTACTTGGCATAATGGAAGGTCACTTAGGCATCAGGAGAAGCAGATGCATTTGTATCTGTCAGATTAAAACGGTCGTACTGCTGCGTGTGTCTGCACAGGGTCACTTCGGGAGCTGCTTTTGATGGCATCAAGCACATTAGAGTAGTTCACTACCAACCATGTCCGTGTGAGTTTTCCTATCACAAGGTTGAGAGTGACGCACCCAACAGCTGATCAGATTGTCAGCTGCAGCTGCCACTTGGCTTGGGCAGATCCTAGGATTGTTTGCCAAGTGGCGGTGCTGGATCTAAGAGACCCAGATTAATTGTTCCCTCCCCAGATACTAAGATTATTGCTACAAAATCAGGGTGTCACATCCCAGGACCTATAATTCCACTTTTTCTCCAATCCTCCCCTACTCTCACCTGGACCTTTCTTTCATCCAGAAGGGTCAGATGTGAATGGGACGAGGGCATTTTTACACAACATTCAGAGACACATTGTATCTTCCATCTTGGGTCCCATGGGCCACTGTAGGGAGACTTGGAGGGAGCATATTCAATCAAGTGGTCATTATCCTAATGATCTCAGGTCATACCATCCCAACCAACAGGGACTCTAGGCAGTCAAGCCAGAAATAACGGAGTCCTCTGCTCTGTGCCCATCCATGGTGGCAGGTATGTTGCCACATCTAGGGCAATGATGCATTTAGGTGGCAGTGCCAGTTAACTGGGCAGTGTAGTCTTGATCAGTGTTTTGATTCTGGTTGGTCTCATCAGAGAATGGGCCTTATGATGGGCATCAAAGCATCATAGTGACCTGGACTGTTAAACTCTCAACCAGTTTGTTTCCATAGTTTGTGGCCCCAGAGAAGAATGGTTGTCTTTGATCTGCCGGTCTGTAGTCTTTTGAGCAGCAGGCCAGATGGCTAAGAGCTGATGACAGTCCGTAGAAATATAATGTGCATGGTGTTAAGAATATTATCTAGGCAAGGGTGGTGTGGCTTCTAATTCAGATCATTATCTTACTGGCCTTGATGGCAGTTAGTCTTCCAGCATTGTCACTGGGGCTGGATGGCTGCTGCCGCCAATAAACACCAGTGTCCAGGGTTCCCAAAAGCGTCCCCAGGTTTGATGAGGACTGAGTGTATAGTGCTCATGGCTGTAATTTATTACAGCGAAAGGATACAATGCAAAATCAGGAAGGGAAAAGGCTCATGGGGTGAAGTTTGAGGGAAACCAGGTGCAAGCCTCCACGAGTCTCTCCCAGTGGAGTCCCCCAGGAACATACTTCATTCCCCCAGCAATAAGATGTGACCTGTGAGAAGCTGTCTGTCAGGGAGGCTCATTAAAGACTCAGTGCCTAGAGTTTTTATTGGGAGCTGGTCACTTAAGCACCCTCTGCCCAGTGCATACCAGAATTCCAGACCCCCAGGAGAAAAGCAGGTGTTCAGCATAAACCACATTGTTTGCAAAGTTTAGGCTCAGTGAGCCACTCAGTACTTAGGGTGGTGGGAGCCCTCCCCAAATCCAAATTTCCAGACACCAGCCAAGATCCAACCTTAGAAGCAGGTCTTTCAAAGGATAGCAGTCAGTCTGGCCATGTTAACTCTTCTGGACAGCATCATTAGCTCTTAATTTAGGTGAACAATCAGTGGACCAGGCGTGAGTATTTAGGGGAACCTCTGAATCAAGGGCTCCCTTGAACCAGTGGCTTTGCTTCAGGCAGCAGAATGGGAGATGTGGGTTTCCCTCCTAGGGTTACTGTCACACCATCACATAACATCCCTCGAGGTTGCTTGCTTCCATTGCAACCCTGATAAATGGCCAGTATAAGAGCAGTCAGGGCATACCCAGCAAGAATATGCAAGGACACTTAAGGCCATGGCAGATTGCCTTTCCCGGCGAGGGGCCCCCACCGAGATGCTTTATTGCTGTGACGCTGGCTCTCCTTGCCCTGTAGGTCATGAATGCCTCTGACACAGGAGGAGGGTGAGAGCATGCACCAGAGAGAATGGGTTCTAGGATAGATTTAGTTTGATTTTGTCCTAGTGTGCTCTGCTTGGAAATAACCATAACAGCAACATCCTTGCCTTACTTCTCATTGGCTGGGGACAGTCTAAAGATTTGACTCACTGTTTGGCCTCCAGTGTGGACCTGTCCCACCAGCAGTAGTTCAGGTTTACTCAGCTCCCCGCATGCACTCTCCACAACAGGGAGTGCTCTGGGAGTCCTCTCCTACTGCTTATGTACCCATCACTAGAACGAACTTGTATCAGGCTGTATGCTGGCCACTGCCCCCATCCAGAGGGAGCTGGCCCTCCCCCTGCCCTTCATATGCTTACAGTCTGTTGGGGAAGGCAACAGGGAAACAGTCCTGATCTAGCGTGATCACTGTACCAGGGGAAGAGGGGAGTGTGAGTATGGTGAGCCGTAGAACCCCTGGCAGGGAACCTGACCCTGCCGCAGCAGGTGGGTGGTGGAGGCTCTGGGATAAGTTAGACTTGCCCGGGGCACCATCTTGGGGAAAACCTTCCAGGCAGAGGGACTAGTTGCACAAAGGCTCAGAGGCATAGCACATGCATTTATTTATCATTCAGTGAGCATCTACTAAATCCCAGCCATGAGAGAAGCAGACTAGCCCTGCTCTCCTGGGAGATAGTCAGTAAAACACATACAATATGGTAGGTGGTGAAAAACAGCAGGGGAATGTGGTGAAGGATTCGGGGATTAGGTGGAGGTGCAGTTGCTACTTCATGTGACTCAGACACAGAAGGTCTTATTGAAAAGACCTGAACAAGGTGAGGGAGCCAGCCGTGTATCTGGGGGAAGAACATTCCCAGCTGAAGGAGCAGCAAGTGCAAAGGCCTGGAATTGGAAGCATATTTGGGGGAAGGGAGGCTGGGAAAAGATAAGGTCAGAGTAGGCCAGATCACAAGAGCCTTGGGGGGGCTCTTCTCGGGGCTTTGGCATTTACTCTGAGACGCATAGAGAGCAGGGTGATGGGCTCTGACTACCCCCTTTAAAGGATCAGCCTGGCTGTTGGGTGGAGGGTAGTTTAGGGGACCAGGGTGGGAAACAGGGACACTGACGAGGAGGCTACTGTGCTTGTCCATATGGGAGTTCATGGTGGCTTAAACCAGGGTGACAACAGTGAGGATGGTGAGCTTCCGGTTGTTCAGAAGGTAGAGCCAGTAAGATTAGCTAAGGAAGCAGATGTGGCATGAGAGACTCATTAGGAAGGAGTAGAAGACTTTGGCCTGCACACACGGAAGAATGGGACTGGGCTGCCGTTTTCTAAAATGGGCACATACTGTGGGTGGGGCCAGGTTGAGGCCTGGATTGGAGATCAAAACTTTGTTTCTGGACCTGGCGAGCATCTGAATGAAGATGTCAAGGAGGCAATTGGAAATATGACTCTAGATTTGAGGTTGAAGCTGCGGCTGCAAATACGAGTCATGCCTGTGAAAGAAGGAACGCAGAGCCAGGGCACAGGTTCCGTCCCATCACCGCAGGGCAGATAGAGCACTGCCCAGAGGGCTGAGGTCTAGGATGTGCCTGCGGGTAGAGGAGGGAGGATGGGGAGGAACCAGCAAAGAAGTCCCAGAGTGACAGTCAGTGAGAGAGTAGAAACGCAGGAGAGGATCGTTTCCCAGAGACCCTGTGAGGAAAGCGTAGCAAAGAGGGAATGAGCGACTTGTAGAATCTGCTGGTTGGCTGAGGAGCATGAGGCCTAAGAACCGGCCACTGGATTTAGGAACATGGACAGTGGCCATCAGAGATCCTAGTAGAAGCTGTTTTGGTGGAGCAGTGGGGACAAAGATCGGATTTCAAGAGAATAAGAGGCAAGGAAATGGGCACAGCAAGTGCAGACTACCTTTGAAGAGCCTTCCTTTCAAGGGGAACAGACCAGTGGGAGAATAGCTGGAGGGGGAGATTTTCATCAGGTGGGAGAGACTCAGCATGTTGGTGGGGACAGCGCAGTAGGGAGGAAGAATTGATGGTGCAGGGGCGCGAGGGCTTCATCCCTGAGCAAGTAAGGCAGGGGGGAGTTGCTGGCGCCCAGGGGAAGGGTCGGCCTTGCCTCCAAGAGCAGCTTGGGCACAGAAGCAGCTGGGGTGGCGGGTGTGGAGGTGAGAGCTTGTGGAAGTTGTCTTGTGAGTGCTTCTGTCCTCTGCAGTGGTTTGTGGGGAAGGAGTGGAGCAGGGTTGGGGGCTCGAGAAGGTGTGTCTAGGAGAACGGCTGAGTGAGCGGCCAGGGAGACATCCTGGATTGCCAGGCCGCATGAAGGGCCTGCTTGAGGTTAGCATCAGGAATTTCAAGTAGGCATTAGTTAGGCCTTGTCGGGAAGGGGTCTGGGAAAAGGAAAGGCAGTGTTTTTCTTCTGACTGAGCCAGGTTTGGGCTTTCCTGGTGAGGCTGAGCCAGCTGGGGTTGGAGGGCCCAGATCTCTTGACTTGCTCTACCCCAGCCAGAGCCACAGGGTCTGGGATCCTCTGTGACCGGGGGTTGGGGGTGGGGGTGGGGGTGTGCTTCCAGCTCCCAGCTGCTCATCCCTCCCAAGAGGATCAGCGTTAACTCATAGACACAGGAGGCAGAGTGTGGTAGGGGGGGACACTGGCCGGGGAGGTGGAAGGCCTGGGGGTTAGTCCCAGTTGTACCTCCCACTTGCTGTATGACCTAAGCATATCACCTACCCTTTCTGGGCCACACTTCTCTGATTTCACCCCATCTTCCTGTCCCATAGTTCAATCTAACATGGCAGGTAGATTGCTCCACAAGGTAGAACTTCTAGTTTGTTTTTAATGTCTACCTTGATGAAACATTTGTCACATTTGCCCTAAGAACAAATAAGATGGGCATCTTTCACAGCATAGTTAACCTGAGTTTGGGGTACTGTTAACAGCATTTCATATTCTAACATGATTCATTCGTTCATTTACAAAATACATACTGCGTGCCGTCTATAAGCCAGGCAGGTCCTGTGCTAGGGAGTGATGGCACAGTGAGCAACACCTGACATGATCCTCCCGTCCTCAGAGAGTGCTCTTCAGTGGGGGCGACAGGCACGAAGCATGTGATCATGAGGGAGGGGCTAGCCCCAGCCCCAGCCAGGAATCCGGGCAGATCCCTGAGGGTGGAACTAACGTGGCTAAGGGCGCAGGGGCTGGAAAGAGCATTCTGGGCCTGGACCACAGCACCTGCGGAGGCCTGGAAGTGGGAGCAACAAGGGAATCCGAGAACCCGAAGCGGGGAGTGTGAGGGAGGAGCAAAGCGGTGGGCAATGGGGGCCTGCAGAGGCGGCATGTGGAACTTGATCCTGAAAGTAATGCAGAGTCACAGAAGGGTTTAAGCAGGAGTGTGTCATGGTCAGATTTGCATTTTTGAAAAGAACTAACTGCAGTGAGGAGAATGGCTCGAGAGGGACCCAAGTGGGTGCAGAGAGCCTTGGAAGGCCCCGAGAGTCATGGTGAGGGAGGTGGAGGTGGTGATGGGGTTAGCGATAGGAGAGATGGAGAGAAGTAGATGAATTTGAGAGAGACTTAGGAGTTACACTGGGCCAGGCCTTGGCCAAGGACTCCTGTGGAAGGAGAGAGGTGGGGGTGTGGAGCCCTGCTGTTCGCAAGGACAGGGACACTGGAAAAGGACTGGGGTTTGGGGAGATGGAGCCGTGCCAAGTCTGGGGCTTGTTTGGGACATCTGGCGGCATTTAGATACGGAGATGCAGATTTGAGCGGTAACTGACATCGGCTCCTAACAGAAGCCAGGGTTTAGATGAGCCAGTCTGCAGACAGCAGAAGCCCTGGGGATTGCAGTTGAGGAATGCCTCCACCGAAGTCCTCCTCCTCCCACCCTGGCTCGCCCTGTGCTCCTGTCTCCTCACCAGGACCACCATCCATGCACCGTGGAAGCCATGAGCCTGGGCCCTACCGTCTTCTTTTCCACCTCTTTTTCAGGTTCTGCCAGTTTGACCTCTGACCCACTGCTTCCTGTGGGTGTACTCCGTTGCCTGGGCTTATCTGCGGCTTGTTTGCAAGCCACGGGATGCCTGTGGTCTCTTGTGCTCTCTGGCTGCCCTCCCCTCCTCAGGGGTGTGGCACAGGTGGGGGGGCGGCTGTCTATGGCTGTCTTGGGCACTCAGCCCCCTCACCCTGAGAGGAGGAGCCCCATGCAGGTTCACACCCCAGCACGTGCCCCTCTGCCTGGAATGTCCTTTTCTTCCCTCACCCTGTTTGCTTGGCGAGCTCCTGGCTATCTTTCAGGACCCTCTAAGCCGCTTCCCCCAGGCTCACTGAACCATCTTGTCTGCGGGCTCCCTGAGGGCAGGGCCTGTGTCTAGGCAGTCTTCCCACCGCCACAAGCCCATAGCAGCCTAACTCAGAGCAAACTCTTCGCTGCTGGCGGACTAAACCAGACTGCTCTGTTCTTCTCTCAGTTCATTTCCAGCACCGACCCTTTCCAGAAGGCCCTGAGGGAGGAGGAGAAACGCAGGAAGAAAGAGGAGAAGCGGAAAGAGATCCGAAAGGGCCCACGGATCTCGAGATCCCAGTCGGAGTTATAGCTGGGAACAGCCCAGGGCTCAAGGGGCCAGGAGGAGACAAGTCTGGAGGAAGAGGCGGAGGCATCGACTGGTGGTGAGAGCTGGCCCCTGTGAAAGGGGAAGTGGCCTCAGCCCCCTGGAGCCGGCTCTGCGCCGAAACAGAAGTGACTGGGCCACAGAGGACTGAATTTGCTTCCAGGGTCCTCCCTGGAGAGGGCGCCAAGGGCGTCTTCAGAGGATGCCATGCTGCAGATCAAACCATGTCGAGATGCTGGGCGAGGCTGGAAGGATCCCAGGCTGGACTCTCCCTTTGGGTTAGGACTGCTGGCTAGCTGGCTGCTGCCCTTCATGAGGAGGGAGCAGAATTGGGCTCTGAGCCACTTGTGGAAGTGCCGTGCCTGCTGCTGGCCCCACTGTGGCACTGAGCTGCCCAGCACAGGTCCCAGCGCCCTGCAAAGACACAGTAAAAGCCAGCAAACCCTCTGGGCTAATGGAGGCCGGTTTGGGCCCCAGGGAGCTGTGAGCCCTTTCATGGGGCAGGGGCCTGGCAAGGCAGTGAAGCAGGGCCTTGGCTTAGGTCTCCTAGTCCTTTCTTCGCACTGTCCTTCATGAAGGAGCGTCCAAAGGTGTTCACCCAAAGACCGTAGAGCAGCATGATCTCTGTCCCATCGGATATTGGGGATAGTCCCTGAACAGGTGCAGGATGGAATCAATGTGTCATCTCTGGCAACCCCAGGAGACCCTTGGCCTGTGGGTAGGGGATAGGCTCTAGCTCTGCAGGAGGCTGTGCTTTGTAATGGCAGGGCTGCCCCAAGCTGGACTGGTCAGAGCGCTCCCCATGGCAGAGACCAGGGGCCACAGAGCAGGGAAGCTGCAAGGGAATTAGGCCCTGCATGGGCAGCTACCCTTTAATCGTGTCCCTCCCAGGCAGGGGAGGGAGGGGCTGCGGTGGGAATTCCAGTTCAGTCTCTTTGACCTTGCCAAGCTAGGTCTGTGTCTTAAAAGGGGAGAGACATCTGACCATCCCAGAACCCTGCAGCCCCCCGTACTGACAGAGTCCAAGAGAGACGGGAGTCTTGTCTCAGCCCCTCAGACTTGCTGAGTGACTCTGGCCCAGCCCTTCCCTGTGCCGTGGCTTCATTGACAAAATGAATCTGATAATGTCTGAACCCTCTGCCCAGCCCTAAACTGCTTCTCTGAGAGGCTGGGGCCTGCTTCTCAGTGACAGATGCCCTTCTCTGATGGTTCTTCTATCATCCTTTAGGTTTGCTGAGCATCCCTGTGTGCACAACCGAAGAGAGGGGCCCAATCTGAACGCATCTTCATCTCTGTCCCATCTGGCTCCTCTCTCCTCCTAGGCTCTTCCTTCTACACCTTCAGCCTCTCCATCTTGGTTGATTCCTTCCTCTCCATCCTCAAATGGGCCCAAGTTTTCCCATCTGACACCTTCATAGAAAGAAACAGAACCGCTCTGCTCTCACTCTCTCCTTCCCTTTGATGCCATTGATGTGGTTATTAGATCCTGGAACTCTGTCTTACGTCTTACTGCAGGCAGTTTTCCCACTTCCTCAGCAGGAGGTGTAACGGCCCGAGGGCACTTGTTTGTCAAGCTTCCTTGCAGCCAGGATTCAGTCCTGTGAGCCCTGTGCCATCAACCAGATGTACCAGCCTGTGCGGGAGTTGCGCTGGTAGAGGTAGTGGCTGCTGGGACCAGAGGTAGCAGTGGGGCAGGGGATGGGGGCGGTTCTAGTGACCAGACTAGACCAACACCAGGGGTGCCCAGTGGTGGCGACAGTGATGTCTTCAGTGGTGTTTTCAGCATCTTCTTGGATACCGTTCCCGTTTGCTGAGCTTCCAAGTCCAATCTGAGGCGCCCCTGGAGAGTCTGGGAGCTCCCCTATATCCTCAGAGGCAGGGGTTTTCAACAGTGGCACTATTTACATTTAGGGCCAGATAATTCTTTGTTGTGTATGTAAGGATGGCTGTCCTGTGTGTTGTAGGATATCCATAGCATTCTTAGCTTCTGCCCACCAGATGCTAGTAGCAGTCTCTAGACATTACTAGATGACCCCCAGGGGCAAAATCTCCCTGGTCCACAGCGCTTGTCCCTCCTTATCCCAGCCCCACATCTTCCTCTCCTGTCCCGTCCCTGCCCCCAGAGAAATGTTGTTGGAAGCTCTCTGAGATGACCCTTCCAGGCTTCTGAATGTTGTTGGAAGCTCTCTGAGATGACCCTTCCAGGCTTCTGAATGCTGTTGGAAGCTCTCTGAGATGACCCTTCCAGGCTTCTGGGCCCCTTTGTTGTCCTGGTTCTCTGTGCTCAGTCTGAGTCAGCTCTGTCTCTTCCTGATTCCTCCTCTTGCCTCACCTGCCCCTTAAACGAAGCATTTTTTTTTTAAGATTTTATTTATTTATTTGAGGGCGAGCACAAGAGCATGAGCAGAGGGAGGGGCAGAGGGAGAAGCAGACTCCCCGCTGAGCAGGGAGCCCACAGTGTGTGGAGTGGGGGGGTCGGGGGGCAATCCCAGGACCCTGAGATGAGATCATGAATGCCCCCAAAGCATTTTTTATTTTTTAAGCCTAGTCTCTCCTCTCTGCTCTTTTCTTCTTGGCAGCTGCATCCTCTGAGACCCCAAAGCTGATGGCACCTGCCCTCTTGCCAGTGATAACCCTCAGTCCTTATGTTTCCGCTTATCCAAAAGCAAACTTGTTTCCCATCCCCAAGCTTAATCTCTGTGGAAACCGTGGGGTACACGTTCTTGCCTAATCCTGGAGGAAGTGACAACTAAATCCTGCAAGATTGGGGGAGGGAGGTGACAGGCACTGTGAGCAGAGGCCTGAAAAGGGAGGCGTCAAAGGTAGTAAATGAAAAAAAAACATATTCAGAGCTCACTTCTCTGACCTGTAGTAATTGCCCAACCTGTGGTAGATCTCTGGATATGTGGTTGTCTGGTCCCTCCCTTTCCAGGTGAAGAACCCAGGTCCTGAGGAGTGACTTGTCTAAGGCTGCTCCAGCCCTGAGAGCCAGTCTGTGTTCTCCCAGCCGGAGCAAGGCGCCAACTGGTAGAGATGTTTAGTGAGTTGGGATCCAGGGCCATAGGGAGAATGCCAGTGTTTTGCTGAGGCTGGATGTGGCGCAGCTAGCTTTCTTCTGCAGTTTCTACTGAGCCTTCGTTTGTGCCCCCTCGGGCCACTTTGTTAGCACCGCAGCCTCTGGGCAGGTCCAGAGGGGAATTGTGGTGAGAGGTGCTGTGCCCACTTACCTGACCTGCTGCTCAGGCAGCCCTCTGCAGGGGGTTACTGAGGCTCTGGGTTGGGAGAGCGCTGGACCAAAGTGAGTTACGGTAGGCCAGCAGACAGTCACCCCTCGGTGTGGGGAGCCCTGTGAGAGGCACAGTCGAAGGTGGCACTGCCCAAGTCAACGCCTGGTTCCAAGCAGAGCAGCAGGGTTTGGTTTTGTTTCAGGGTGAGACTAGTGGGTGTAGTCTGCATGTAAACAACAAAGAAACATTGTCCTTTTTCCCCCCAAAATAAGTCAGTTTTTCTTATACATGTTCATTATAAGAGGTAATTTAAACAATACCAAAATACCAAGAAGAAAATAAAATTCACCCTAAATCCAACCACTCCGTAATCATGACTGACACTCAGCTGTTGGGCCTTCCAGCCTTTTAGCCCTTAATGTGAACACACAGATCCCTATTTTTTCAATTACCATAGCTATTGTGTATGGGCACATCCTATATGTCAGGCCTCATGCCAAGTGCTGGCTGGGCAGCAGCTCCTCCTGCCTCAGGGCCTTTGCCCGTATCATCTGTTCCCCTGGCTACACCAGACATGATTCTTCAGAATTTTAGGTTTCATCTTAAATGTTAGAGTCCTTTGTTAGTTGCATCACACCCAGTACATTCCCTTGATTACTTGTACCGTTGTCTGCTTTTTACTTCTGTTTAATGTCTGTTCCCTTCACTACTGGAAGCTCTCAGAGGTAAGGAACTGCCTCTTTTTTGCCTGTCAGAGATGTTTAATAAATACTGTCAAATGAATGTGCAAATGATTTCATTTAATCTTCAAAACTCTGAGAGGACATTATTTTCCCTGCATTTTAGAGATTTTAAAACTGAGGCTTAGAGCAGTTACTCAGGCAGCGCGAGGTCACACTGCATACATAAGTGGATCCATGTCTGGCTCCACGTGGCCTGTGTGCGCTCTCTTAGGAAACAGACGGTCCCTTTTTAACAGTGTATTGTGAGAGTCGTCGGTAGACGTTTGTGTACCTAATCTTTAATGATGCCATGGCATCCCATTGTGTGTATGTAATTTGTTCATCCACTCCTTTATTGGGCTTCCCAATTTGTCCCAGTTACGGAGGACTTTGTGGTGAACGTCTCTGAACTTCCATATTTGCGCACTTGTTTGAGCGCTCATACTTTGATTCTACAGGATAAATTCCTATCAGTCTGCACATTTCTTTACATCGTGACCAGCTGCAAGATGGGGCAAGGAGGTGCTTGAAGGAGTGGGTATCTGCGGGCGGGGTGCGCGTTAGAATCTGCGGCACTGTGAAAATGCTCCTGCCCGGGTCACACACACCCCAGGAGGCCTGTGGTGGTCTCGGGCACTAGCATTGCTTTTAAAAAGTCTGCAGGCTGTTCTGAGGTACCCCGGGTGAGGACCGTCGGAGTTGGCGCGTGGTTGCGACAGGTGCAAAGGCGGAGAGGTTGTAAAATGCACTCCGCCCTCGGGACAGTTCGCGGCCTGCGCCGAGCCTCCATTTCTGCCTTTGTAAGGGGCTTGCGAGGAACGCGACTTGAAGGGTCCAGATTCCTCCGGGCCCCAGCGTTGGGGGGCCAGGTTTGATTCTACCCGCTCTCCCAGGCAGGCCGGGCGGGGGAGCAGCTGGGAAGATGACGTAATGTGCTCACAGCTCGCTCCGGGGGCGACCAGCAAGCGGGGGCGGAGAGTGTTAACCCTTCAACCCCCAGCCGGTGGATGGAATAGCTTGTAGAAGCCGACCCAACGGAAAAAGGAGCGACGCCTTTAAGCCTGGGGAGGAAGGTTGGGCTGAGGACCCGGAGGCCTCTCTTCGCATTCGCTAAGAGCCCGCGAGGGGTGGGGCCTTGCTATGCAAATCTAAGCTGCTGATCGATGACGCGCCATCACCCCACGCGCCGCTTCGCGCGCTGATTGGTCACGAAGAGCCTGGTCCCATTGACAACAAACAAGGGGGCGCGCGGCCTGAGGGCGGGGCCGCAGAGGGCGCGGGTTGGGGCGGGGTAATCCCGCCCCGCCCCTCCCGCGCGGCGCAAACATGGCGGAAGCTGGCACCGGCCGGTGAGGCGGTACCGGGAGGAGGCTGTCGGGTGTCATGGGCGGTGGCGGCGGCACCGCCCCCGCGTCTCCCTGAGCGGGACGGTAGGGCGGCCTTCGAGCCGAGCCCGGCGATGGACGAGAGCGGCGAGCTGGGCGGTCTGGAGACCATGGAGACGCTCACAGAGCTGGGCGACGAGCTGACCCTGGGGGACATCGATGGTGAGTGGTGGGTGGGCGGGTGGGAGTGCGGGGGCGCGCGGGGAGGAAGGGGTTACGGCAGCGCGCGGGTGCGCGTGCGCCCACCCCCCGCAGCCCCGGTTAGCGCGGGAAGAATCAGCACGCGCGGTCGGCCCGGCGGAACCCATCCTTTTCAAGCGCTGCGGGTTCTGCGGCGCCGCGTGTCCGGAAGCGGAGCGGGGGTCGTGGGGCCGGAGCGCGGAGCCGGGGGCGTCGCAAGTGTCCGGCGGGAGCGGCCTGAGGAGAGCGCGCGGCCGCCGCCTCCCTTGCGCGCCTACACGAGCCGCCCGGGTCCCGCTCTCCCGTTGCTCGCGGCTCCTCATCGCACCTGTCACTCCCCCGCCCGGCTGCGGAGGCGGCTTTGGGATCACCGAAACGGGGTCCCCAGGCTCTGCGCTCTCATCCGTGGTCTTCCCGGGGTTGACCCGCGGCCGGGTCTCCTGGCGTTCAGGGAAACTTTGGGCAGGGAGCGGCTGCAGAAGCAAGTTGCTGATGAAGCGAGCGGTGGCGGCGGAGTGTGGACGCTTCTCTTGGGAATGGAGACCCGGGCGCTCCTGCTGTCGCGCTGCAAAGGGAATTGAGCAGCGAGAATTTTGAGTTGTGGCCCTTCGGGGACAGGCTGGGGAGCGGGTAGCCTTTGTTCCGGCGACCTTAACAGCGGAGTGGAAGAGCTGGTAGGAGCCCAGGGATTCTCTCTTGCAGTGTTCTTATTTTGTGACCATGGGAATCCAAAGTTTGGAGAGGGTCAGCCCCTTGCCCAAGGTCAACCAGCTGGTTACAGAGCCCATTTCCTGGGCTAGTGTTTGTATCACTATATCAGGCTTTCACCTGACCCCTGGGGGTGAAGAGTCCAATGAACAGGTTTATAACCATAATAGTAACTCTCAGGAGTTGGGCTCTTCTGATGTTCTAGTCCCCCAATTCTTTATATTTACTTCTCACTGCAGTCCCATGGGAGACTGAGGCCAGATGTTTGCTTGTTTAAGGTCACTCACCTTAGGTTGCCCAGAACCCGTGCTCTTAAGCACTAACTCAAGTGCATTGTGCTCTTGAGTTTATAAAGTGCAATCATGTCCAGGATTACATTATGGTCTTCTAGGCAGGAAGGGCGGCTCCATCCCCATCGTACAGATGAAGACACTGAGGCAGCAGAAGATTCTCTTCTAGGGGAAAAGATTAAGTGGCAGCAGCTAATTGGAAAGGATCTCTTTCTCATTTTGCTTCTGTGACATTTAACCCCTTGACTTGTCCTTGCCTTCTGTTTTTGGTCATCCTGGCAGTGAGCTAAGACCCTTAATTGAAGCCCCGGTCTAACCACAGATTTTTCCGTTAAGTGCTCCTAAATACAGAGATGTGTTAACAAATGGAGAAGAAAGGTTCTTGGAATTTAACAAGGGCAGCTAACATGTTTTGAGCATTTATGTGGCAGGCACTGTGTTAAGCACTCACACACATTAATGTTCTCAATCCTTAACAACAGTTTTCATCAAGTAGATAACATCTTTTATACTACTCTCATCTCCATTTGTAGATCCTGAAACAGAGGTTCAAGGTGGTTCATTAACTTCCCCAAGGTTACCCAGCCAGTAAGAAGTAAGTCTGAGGCTGCCTACCAGCCAGCTCACACGAAGAAATTCATGTGCATTTTGCCTTCTCATTCCATAACTGATTCTTGTTTATCTTAATTTGTAATGTGTTAAATTTCCTAGTGGTTAAGTATTAGCCTTTCCTCTGTAGATTTCTGAGTAAAATATACATTCTGGAAACTACCACAGTGGTTTAATGGCTTCACAGGTCCCCATACCAGATTTGGGAAAACATGACTCCCTGTCTTCAATTGGTCAACAAGCATTTAAGTGCCAGCTCTGGTTTCTGAGCTGTAGGGAACATGAAAGATAGGAAAGAGAATTTTTGGCCTTATGGAACTTAAGATGAATAACAACAAAACTGTAATGCTAAGTATAGAATGGCTTAGAACAGGACAACAGAGCATCCTGGAGTGGAACAAGGCCCTGGAGATCAACTAACACAACAGGTTTCTTTGTTGGCCTTACAGTATGTTTCTTTTAAAAAACAAACAAAAAACACTTTGAGCCAACATTTAAAAATGTGGCTATTTCACGTAAAAATCCTGACTTGGGCATCCCTTGAAAAAGACACAGATCTCACTTCCAAGACGCCTCCCTTGCCTACGCAGTCTAAATTAGTCTGGAGTTATTTTATTTTCCTAGTTGCTCAGTTGTTTTATTTAATAGTTGCTCAGAGCAGTAAGTGAAAGTCAAAATTGAAGGAGCTTGGTAAAGACTGCCATACCAGGAAGACCACTCCAAGGAGGTAGCCTTTGACCGGGGTCTTGGAGCACAAGAAGGGTTGGATAGGCTGAAGGCAAGTGGTCTGCAGTTACAGATATCCCTGTATTTTACTTACACATCCATTCCCCCTCAAGAATGTCAGCTCCATGAGGGCCAGGTCCTTTTCTTTCCTTCATGCTGTATTTCTTGCACTTAGAACTAAATATTTGTGGAGTGCCTGAATGAATCCAGTGACCTTGGGCTGGGCAGGATTCTAAGTTGTAATAGACACAGCCCCTGGGGTTGGGTTAGATCAGTTGCTTCTAGGAGCCAGTCAGGTAAGGAAGAAGAGACTGAGTATGAATACATACACTTACTTCGTGTGTGTGATGGGGGCTGGTACTTGGCAACCTCCTGGAGCTCTCATGCCTGCCTCCAGGAAGTCTAGGTGGGCAAGAATGCTTCACTGGGCCATTTCATTCTTGCTATAATCCATGAGTGCCCTTCGAGGTTGTGAGTCCAAGGAGGCCACATCCATCCATTTATGCAGCACATCTCTTAGGTGGCTTCTCAGTACCCCTATGATGGACAGAGTGCAGAGGATAGCTTTGAACAAGGCATACACAGGAAACACAAGCTGAACAAGTAACTGAAATGAACACTTCTGGCGGGACACATGAAGAAAATAAAATGGACCCATGTTATAGAGAATGACCAGGGCAGACTAATTTAGACTGGGTAGGCAAGGGAGGCCCCTTGGAAGTGAGATCTGTTGTCTTTTTTTCAAGGGATGCCCAAGTCAGGATTTTTACGTGAAATAGCCACATTTTTAAATGTTGGCTCAAAGTGTTTTTTGTTTGTTTTTTAAAAGAAACATACTGTAAGGCCAACAAAGAAACCTGTTGTGTTAGTTGATCTCCAGGGCCTTGTTCCACTCCAGGATGCTCTGCTGTCCCAGGCCCCCAAGGCCCCTGTTGATAGAATGTCTAGAGCACTTTCTTTTGTGGCAGATAGCTGTATTATGAGAACGTGCCTCATGTATTGTGATAAACCAGGTCTTCTGGAAGGGCAGAAAGGTGAGATATTTTTCCACTGGGATCAGGAAAGGCACAGTGATGGAGGTGTCCTTCTCATGAGACCCAGAAGGGTGGGTGGCAGAATCAGCGTGACAAGCACATGGCAGAGGAGGATCAAGCTGCCTTAGAGATAAAGGACTGCTAGTGAGTTCTTGGACTCTATGGTGGTGTGTGTGTGTAAGGAAATGATAGAAGATAAGGTCTGGAAGGTGAGTTGGAGCCAAACTGGAAAGTCTTCATACCTAATGCACGTGTTTTGTGGAATGTAGAGGGAACTGCTGAGGATTTTTAAGTAGAGTGATGACACATTAGTCACAGATTTTAAGAAAATTTAAGTGTGGTGATGGGCAAGGAAGATTGGAGTGAGGGAGACCAGTTAGGAGGGAACTGCGGGCATCCGGGTGTGGCATGATGATACTAAGAGGGTGATGGGGTTGGGATAGGAAGTGGCCGTCGTGCAAGATGGTGGACATAACAGGATGGGGCCTCAGCGAAGGCCTCACCCTGAAGGCAGAGCAGAGGTGGAATTCTAAGATCCCATCATAGCTTTGATCCTGGGGCACTGGGCAAGTTCAGAAGCCAGCAGGAAGAGCTGGTTTGGGGGGATGATAAACATTTGTCTTTAACTGGGCAGAAATTGAGGTGCTGGTGGCTGCGGGCGGAGGGGGGGCGTCATTCACTAGGAAATCAGAGGCCAGTACTCGGGAGAAGGTCAAAACTGGGGATGGAGATTGAGGAGTAGTCACTGGAGTTGAGGCTAGAGGTGAGAGAAGATAGAACTGGGAGGTCAGATCAGTTGAGGAAAGTGTAATAAAAACTAAGGGAGGGAGAGCTTTTCAAGGTTTGGGTTAGTGGATGATGGGAATAGTGGTGCAGAGGACAGCAGGGATGGCAGGGCCGTGAAAGGAGTCATGGGATTTGGCAATTAGGAGGTCGACATTTGACAGAGCAGTCAGATGGAGGGGTCCAAGTCTAGATAAGCCAGAAAGACGTCAGGACTGAGTGGGTGATGGCAAGTAGAGGCAGCTGTCTTCTTTGGAGAAGGTTGAAGAAACTTTTCAGTGAGCTCATTTACTTTCTGTCTTTGGATTTGCCTTATTCTGAACACTTCACCTAAATGGAATCATACAATATGTGGCTTCCTTCACTTAGCATAGTGTTGAGGTTCATCTGTGTTGTAGCCTAGTGTTTCGTTGTGTGGAGACATCATGTTTTATTTATCCATTAATCAGTTGATAGACATCTAGGTTGTTTCCACTTTTTGGCTCTTATAAATGAAGCAGCTAGGAACATTTGTGTACAAGCTTTTGTTTGGGTGGAGGTTTCCATTTCTCTTGAGTTTGTTTTTTTCCTCGGACTTATAATAGCACCAGTTATTCACTTGCTTACTTTCCATGTTCTGGCAATGAATTCAGCCCTAATTCTTGTGACAGAAACTCTCAGTAGGGTGTTAGTTGCTTTTATCCCCCTTGTCGCCATCTCCTCTGAAGCCCTCCCTCTTTTTGCCCCATCTGCTGTTTGTCTAGCTCTACTGTCCCACACTTACTGTGGGATTACTTTAGCCATTACCCCGGGGGGGGGGGGAATTTAAAGCCCCTTTTCCCTAATTTTTATGGGAGCACATCCTTGGGTAGCTTCCTAAGAAAGAGTACATTAGAGGTAAATTGGGGGGGGGGGCTTGTCTGTCTTAAAATATCTTTTTTCTAACCTCACACCAATTTGATAGTTTGGGTGAGTTTAGAATTTTAGGTTGGACATAATTTTGTATCAGAAGTTTGAAGGCATTGCCTAATTGTCTTCTCGTTTCTGGTAGTTGAGAAATCGGGTATCATTCGATTCCTGATCCTTTTGTGCCACCTGTTTTCACTTCTGGAAGTTTGTAGGATCTTTATCCTTGGTGTTCTGAATTCCATGGTGATATACACTGATGTGACCGAACTGTCACTCACTGTACCTACTTGGGGGGCTCACTCTGTCAGACACCTGCATTCATGCACTCCTCTTGCTGGTAGCCCACCCCAAGCCCCAGCCTGCGGAGGAACTTCCAGTTCCTGAGCCTTTGGGTAGCACTGCCTGGTCCTCTGCTGTCTTTCTCCCTGCAGTCAGCTCCATCTTTGGCAGAGACCACAACACTACCTAACACTGAAGAGGTGCTCTGTAAAGGTGTGTCTGACAAGGATAGCACTTCAGGCTCAGGGTGTTGTGTGGGCCCACGGCCAGGTGTCCAGATCCAAGGGGAGTTTGGAGTGGCCGACCTGATGAGCCAGGGTTGAGTGTTGGGAGGGTGTGGCCAGCACACCACTGGGAGGCTGAGGTGCAGAGAGGGTGGAAACCGATTACACGTTTCTCCAGTGAGTCATGTTTGGGGAAACTGCTCAGTGAGGTGAAGCATAGACTTTTTACCCATGTGTAGATCTTTTTCATGACATAAACTTTGTTTTGACACTTGAAAATATATCACTGTCGCTAATGTTTGGGTAGAATGAGCTACTGTTGCTCACAGCTTATTTATTTTCTACCTGATTTTAGCTCCTGATCTCATCTAGTTCTGTTTCCTGGGATAAAGTTTTCTGGGATTGCTCAGACCACTGAACCAGTCTCCTTGGGTTTCTCCTCCTCCTCGGATCTGTTTGGCTGTGCCCTTGACAAACAACTGTTCTGCATTCACACCTAGGCCTTTGGCCTAATGTTACTGAACAGTCTTTTCTGTCGTTCTCCTACTCAACTCATGTATTGGCATTTAAAAAAATATATTTTGTGTGTCTCCACTGGATCTTTTCTTTTCTCCAATTCATAATTTAAAAAGTTCTTAACTTGATTCAAAAAGGGCTTTCTGACTCTCAAAGTATCTGTATTCTCTGGATTCTGTCTGAACTTTATTATTAATGTGTGCACAAATTGTAACGTTTTCACTTACTGGTTGCTAGGTGTTGAGTAACCGGGGGTAATCCACCCGAATAGGCAGGCCCTTACATATCCACGTCCCGTGGAACATTTGCATCATTTGCAGCTTTTCATCAACATAAATACTATTGTTCTGAACACGTAGGAGCAAGTCACTTTGGAGTCAGTTGCTTGGTGCGTGTTTCCCGAAGAGGACTCTACATCACGAGGTGGGTTACAGCTCCTTCACACTACCAGCCATGGCCCTTCCAGTTTGGAAACTCTCCAGTGCTCTACATTACTCTAATTACTGTGCTGATTGGAAAATATTTGTATATCTTCAAAAAGGCAATGTGTTCATATGGCGAAATAAAAACACGTGAGAGGGGACTGTGAAAAGTTGTGCTCTCAGCCCTGCCCCCATCTGCTTAGCACCCACCAGCTCCGCCTCCTCGCAAGTAATTCATTCTGTGGTTTCTTTTACCTTCTTCAAGACTTCCTTAATGCAAATATAAGCAGATAGGTGTGGATTTTAACACTTGCTCCCCTTTTTTATCTCCGCACAAATAGGTAGCATGCAACAAGCTTTGTTCTTCTGCGCTCTGCATTTGTTTTTGTTTTCACTTAAGTGTGTATTAGAGATCTTTCCACTCTTCATTGCTGCATGATTTTCCATTTCATGGATGCACGGTAACAGATTCATCCGGTCCCTTTTGATGGACATTTGAGGGTGTTTCCAGTCCTGCTATTAAAGACAATGCCGGGGGTGCCTGGGTGGTTCAGTTGTTGAACGTCTGCTTTTGGCTCAGGTCATGATCCCAGGGTCCTGGGATTGAGCCCCGCGTTGGGCTCCCTGTTCCGTGGGAAGCCTGCTTCTCCCTCTCGCACTCCCCCTGCTTGTGTTCCCTCTCTCCCTGTGTCTCTCTCTGTCAAATAGATAAATAAAATCTTAAAAAAAAAAGTGCGGGGCACGTGGGTGGCTCTGTTGGTTAAGCATCCAATTCTTGATCTCACAGGTCTTGATCTCAGGGTTTTGAGTTCAAGCTCCGAGTTGGGCTCCACACTGGGTGAGGAGCCTACTTAAAAAAAGAAAAATTCAAAAAACCCAAAACAATGCTACAGTAACTAGCTTTGTAAATTCATAATTTCACACATGTGCAGGTGTAAGTATGGGATAAATGATCAGAAGTGAGATTGCTGGGTCCACGTGGGGATGGGGATACCTCATAGATGCCACAGAATCAAATTATTTAAAACATATAAAAGGAAGGGGCAGGAACTAACATTCTGTTCTGGCCCTGTGCATTTTCGATTTTGAGAAATCCTGGGAAACTGCTGTCCACAGTGGATGTACCAATTTACACCACCACCAGTGTGTAGAAGAGGGCCTGTTTCCCCCTTGGTGTCCCTGCAGAGTCCAGAACTCTGGTCCCTTTATTCTGCCTGTCTTTGCCACACGTGTGCCATTTCAGAGCTCATGCCACTCCCTCAGCCCCCGACAGTACACATGTAGCGATCCCTCTGTCCGGGCCTCCCGGTGCCTCATTGACTTTTCTGTATTCGAGACCCCTGGGCAGTCCACTGGTAGTGACCAGCTTTCTGAATGATCCCCTCCTGTGCCTCACATGTTCCCTTTGCTGGCCGAGGACCCTTGTGCTTGTGACCTCTGCCACTTTTGGTTTCTTGGAGTGATCCTTCATCTGGTTCGCTTGCTCTCTTTACTTTTAAAATTACTCCTTGGGGCACCTGGGTGGCTCAGGCTGTTGAGTGTCCGACTCTTGGTCTCAGCTTGGGTCTTGATCTCAGGGTTGTAGGTTTGGGCCCCACGTTGGGCTCCATGCCCAGCATGGAGCCTCCTTAAAAAAATGCTCCTTAATGTTCAGCCATTCCTTATTTTCAGCTCTGGGGACTTGAAAAATGATTTTTTGTTCTACATTGTTTTGTTGGGACTCTCTTCTCTGTCTGGGCTCTCTTTCATGTAGCTTCAGGGTGGCAGCCCTTGCTGCTGTGAAATTTCAGTGTGTCCTCTTAGAGAAAAATTTGGGGGCTTTCCATCACTATAAATGATGTTCTGGAAGTTGCTTCCATTCATTGTAATTCTCTTAAGACTACTTTTCACCAAAATCAGCGGACATTTTAGGGAGTACCCTTTGTTATAAACAGCTCAGTTCTCATAATACCTACTTTTGAACTTTATTTTTTTTAAAGATTTTATTTTATTTGACAGTGAGGGAGGGAATACAAGCAGGGGGAGTGGTAGACGGAGAAGAAGGCTTCTGCAGAGCAGGGAGCCCAATGCGGGGCTTGATCCCAGGACTCTGGGATCATGACCTGAGCCACCCAGGCGCCCCTACCTTTGAACTTTAAAAGTCACCGGTGTTCTCTAGATGAATATGACTCGTCTTTATTAGTTATTGACTGTCCCTGCAGTCACCTCTACTTTTCTATCCTTCACTAGGTTTTGCAATCGCTCTGTCTAGGCAGGCCTGCAGTTGAGACCTTAACATAGGGCCTGTGTTGTGCTGGGCTCTGGGTACAGCACTGGCCAGGTAAGCAAGGACCCTGCCCTCACGCAGTGTGTATGGCCCTTTACATATGTCGTTTCCTGATGCGTTTTTGCTTTTAATCCTTCCTCCCAATTCTGTGGTACGCTACAGATGAGAAACTGAGGCCTAGATCACACAACTAGTAAGTGGTAGAATGGTGACTTCACTCCAGAGTGAGGTCTAAATCCAAACCCGTGTACTTTTCCTGTATCTTGTGCTACATCTGTCTGATGTAAGCGAGCTTCCAGGTTGCAAACACAAGCTGGTGTGGTGGGCAAAGGCCAGAGAGACCCTGGATCCTCTGCTCAGGTACACACTTAGGGACATGTGTTTATCAAGAGGGGTTTGCTCTGTGCTTGTGATGAAGTTTTAGAATATAAGTTTGGTTCAGTGGGGTAGAGTCTGGAGCTGATGACCAAGAAAGAATCCTTGAGACGTCTTTGGTGCAGAATGGTGGTTTACTAAAGCACGGAACAGGACCCGTGGGCAGAAAGAGCTGCTGCCCCGGGGTTGTGAGGGGTGGCTGATTATGTACGAGGGGTTGGGAAGGGTAAGGATTATATACTATGTATTACTACATAAAGGTAAGGATTATATATTCTGTGTTACTATTGTATGTACTATGTATATACATAGTATTATATACTGTGGGGCTGAGAAAGGTAAGGAAAGGGAGGTTTCAGAAGGATTTGTGTATGTTAAAGAAGACTCACAGGATACAGGAGGCCTTGCCATTGTCAAGTTAAGGTTGTTTATCCCTCTAGTAAGGCATTAACATTAAGATAGTTGGGAACTTCCCAGAAGAATGTCACACATGTCCCACCCAGGAGTGGGAGGTTGCAGGGTGTTGGCTTATGCTTTGTCTCCAGCCAGCCTTCTGTTCCCTCATCATCCCCCCCCCCGAACACTTTTGACCCTTCAATCTTTAAGGTTGTTGAAGGTGGAAGGTCTCATCTTCTGTAATGTCTTCCTGCTGAACAGGGGAATAGAGGTGTCCCTACCTATGGGTCAATACTGGTTCAGTTGGGGAATGTTTAGGGAGTTACAAAAGGGGGAGGCAGCTGAATCCAACGCGGTCAACGTATGTGAACCTCCTTGAGTAGAAAGGATCATGTGTTAGCTGGAAGTTACGGCAGTGAAGGAGTCTTGACGCTAGGCACGGAGACCCAGAAATGACAACATAAGGTTAATATTATAATGAGAAAGAGGGGTCTGAATAAAAGATCTTTGATGGTTGACCTTTGACAATTTTCTTGCAGTCCAGGAGTTTAAAGCAATCACTAAAGGGAAGAGATCATTTAAAGGACCAATTTGAGTATTCATGTCAGGTAGAAACCCAGAAGTCTTTTGTGGTAATCTGGACCGTACACACAGCATTCTGTCTGTATACTAGCACAAGTTCTACCTTGTGCAGCAGTTAAAACATCTAGTGCTATTCTATTTTGTAGAACTGCTTTATGCATTTGAGTCATTTAAGTATTTAGTAGAGGAATACTGTTTTGGATATCATTTAGGGCTTTGACCATGTGTCAAACAACATTCTCCAGTCTCAAAGAGGTACAGGTTGGGTGCTAGGTGGTTATACCAATGAGACACAGAACATGTCCACCATGGTTTTAAATTTCAAGGGTTAGCTGGGTTGGTGAAGGTTTTAATAATGTGTCCATGCATCCAGGCAAAACCCAGAGTACAGTGGCCTATCCAGCCTGGGGGAAGCCATGGCCACAGGTTAGAGCTGCATAGCCACTGGGTCCCAGCCAGGAGCCAGCCATCTAATACTGGGCCTCCTTGAACTGCAGTCAGGATTTTAAGGGCTACTCGATTTTGGAGGGCCATTTTTTTGAACATGCAATAATTTCAGGTCCATATTTGACTGGGGAGTTATGGCTTGATAATAATCCCCTTTTCTTTAAAGAAATTACTCCAAGGGCATGTAAGACTAGAAAGACATATTTGGAGTCAGTATAAATCCTTTTTTTTTTTAATTTTATTTATTAAGAGATAGAGATAGTGAGAGAGAGCACAAGTGGGGAGGAGAGAAGCAGGCTCCCCAACAGAGCAAGGAGCCTGATGCAGGACTCGATCCCAGGACCCCGGAATCATGACCTGAGCCGAAGGCAGACGCTTAACCTACTGAGCCACCCAGGCGCCCTGGAGTCAGTATAAATATTTTTAAGGCTTTTGCCAATAGCAAAGCACAGGTGGGCGCTATTAATTCAGACATGTTTGCTGAATGACTATAGCATACCCAGCTTTTCTTATTCCTTTTTCCAGGAAACTATTGTCATCAGTAAATCAGCTGTCATTTGCAATTTTATTTTACTTTTATTTTTTTTTAAAGATTTTATTTATTTATTTGAGAGAGAGAGAATGAGAGGAAGCACGAGAGGGAAGAGGGTCAGAGGGAGAAGCAGACTCCCCGTGGAGCAGGGAGCCCGATGCGGGACTCGATCCCGGGACTCCAGCATCATGACCTGAGCCGAAGGCAGTCACTTAACTGACTGAGCCACCCAGGCGCCCTCATTCGCAATTTTAATAGGGGTGTCTTAAATCTGGTCAACTCAATAACCTCTGAACAGTTAGGCTCTATAAAAGTACAGTGGTCGGGTCCAGGTATAAGGGTAGCTGGGTTTAAAGTTTGACAGGTTTTAAGTGTTATTTCAGGCATCTCTATAAGTATTGCCTGATATTTAATAAGTCGGCCTCCCATCATCTATTGGTGGCCTTTGGTCTCTAAGGCATTCTGAATCTGATGTGGAAGTCATTCCAGTCAGGGACTGTCCCGAAGTGAGCTTGGAGGCTCCTTTTACCAGGAGCAGTGTTGTAGTCTCAGCTAAAGCCTTTGTTTGCAATTGTACATCCGTGGAGGTGGCTTCGAGACAAAACCAAGAAGCCCTTTTTGTTTGAGGTAGAGCATTAATACCCTAATTATAAGGACTCACTGGCAAGTGGGATTAGACTTGTCAAGAGATAAGGTCATCCCCAGGTGCATCATCCAGTCCAATCATAAAGAAAGTGGGGTCATCCATTACCTCCACAAGTCTATAGTTAACCCTACAGAGTGGGGTATGCTCTGGCTTTTAGGGGATGATTTCATCATCCTGGCCACAGAGAATTGGTCAGGGTGCTAGTGGAGTGATACAGTTGTTGGGGATTGATCCCATTTTCCAGTTGTTCAAATAATCATATGCCCATGGGGTCCTGTTATTATCCCCCAGAATAAAAAGCACAAAGACTGTCTATATGAGCTTTTGTGGCAATTTCTCTGAAGTTTACCTCAAGTTGTTTAACTTAAGCAAACATTTAAGGATAATCAAAACCAGGATTTAACATCTGCAGGGGTGGGTTATTGAAACGTAATTTTTCTCTCTAAAATAGTCCTCATTTCCAGATATAGCCAAATCAGGGCTAATTTGCAAAACAAGTCCAGTTTTAACAAACTTGGCCTAATCATTTACATAAGCTCAGCAAGAATAGTGATTGATCATATAGATCTTTTTAGAATGTGCTTTGCTGGAACTTATTTATAAGGAAACTCTAGGTTGAACTTTCAGTAGCCTCTCCCGGTCAGAAGCCAAGCCAAGTACTTGCCATTAGACGTGCCTGCAGTACCTGCAGATTTGGGCGAATTCCTCTTCACGGAGATCCCCAAAGTATCCTGAGGTTCCTGCACCTGCCCGGAGGTGACATTCTTTACTCACCTGGTGAGGCTGCTGGGAACTCTGTAAGCAAGGTATCAGGCCAACAGTTCCAAGAAGCTTTATGGCTCCAGGTTTGATAAAGTCAACCTTAGTTCCTTAAAGCTGTTTGGTCATATCTGAGTCTATGCATGTCTCTCTCAAATAGGACATTCCAGTCAAAACCTTGGTAAAATAACCAATGTTTCCGATGGTGTCCTGTTACAAGGGTAACAGATTCTTACATGAACTTATGCAAATGACTGTGATTGCCGTGGATGAAAGAGTACTTACTGAGACCTTTTTAATTTTAGAGGGTTCAGGTAGAGAGAAAAGTTAATGCTTCAGTTTGTTTACAAATGAGTATTTTATCACATTTCTGTAAGTCATTGACATCTTAAGAGAAAGTCTCCTTAGTCTGGAAGAGTAAACATTAGAGAGCCAGCAAAGTTTCAGGCAAGAGTGACAAGACTATAATCATCTTTTTAGTTCATTTAGTCCCATGTTTCTATTTGTTGTTTTATTTGAATGCAGCTTTAGTTAGTTCTGGAAATTCTTTTTTTTTTTTTTTAAAGATTTTATTTATTTATTTGACAGAGAGAGACAGCGAGAGCAGGAACACAAGCAGGGGGAGTGGAAGAGGGGGAAGCAGGCTTCCCACCGAGCAGGGAGCCTGATGTGGGACTCGATCCCAGGATCCTGGGATCATGACCTGAGCCGAAGGCAGACCCCCAACGACTAAGCCACCCAGGCGCCCCCGTTCTGGAAATTCTTACCCATTTAGTTTTAGGATTTTAAAGATATTAAATACCTACCTGTATTTGTCCTAAAAGTCCTTTTTGTGAATCTCCTTGAAGATGACACTCATTTTGCAAGAGAGTAAGAACAATTATAGATGACCAAAAATCAGAATAGACATGGTCAAAGATCTGATGAGATGAGAGTTTACAATATAGCTGGCAAGGAAATCAGGTTATTTCTGTGACACATAACACTTCAATAGCCAGAATATCGAGTGATGGTGCTTATATTAAAACATTAAAACTTGGGGCACCTGGGTGGCTCAGTCGTTAGGTGTCCGCCTTCGACTCAGGTCATAATCCCGGGGTCTTGGGATCAAGCACCGCATCGGGTTCCCTGCTCAGAGGGAAGCCTTCTTCTCCCTCTCCCACTCCCCCTGCTTGTGTTCCCTCTCTCGCTGTGTCTCTCTGTCAAATAAATAAATAAAATCTTTAAAAAAAAAACCACTAAAACTTAGGAATTGCATATAGCCTCTAGAATAGTTATAGCATTTACCCAAATGTTACCTAAGGCTTATCATTTGTTTTAACAGTACTTCTGGAGTGACTTAGCATACCAAATAAAAGGCCTAATGAGTTAGAGAGACTTCATTTACAATTTAAATCTTGGGAAGTTTGTTAAAACCTTAGAAAGTTATATAGCACATGCTTGAATAGGATTACAGATCATTACAAAACAATTATTTTTATTAACCAAGGTGACAATAAGAGATTTGAAAGGCAAATAAATATGTAGGGTTCTATAGTTGTTAGCAAAACTTAGCTCCTTTAATATTGAGAAGTTTTAACCAAGTGATTGAAGACCTGATGACGAAACATATAGAAACTGGTTTTCTGGACAGACAAGAACAAAAACCTTTGTTTACATTTTCTTACCCAGAGCAGATGAACAATTCAAGAAACCTTGTCTTTTGAACAGAAGAGAATTTCAGTCTTACACCAGTGTACCTTTAAAATAAAAATAAATAAATAAAAATAAAAATCCATTCATTTCAATCTTAGTCCATCCTGACCACACCTAAAATTCCTTTCCAAAGATTTCCCATCATTCTTAATTACATTTAGCAGAATTTTGCACTCTTAGAAACCTTAGTCTCCAGTGAAGACTAAGTAGAACCAATTGTGAACTGTTACACCAGAATTCTTTTAGACGGCAAATTTGTGAATAAGTTAAGCACAAGCATGTTTACCAACAGATTTAAGTATCTTTAGTTTCTTTGCAATAAGAAGTGAAAAGGCACAATCCCCGTGTCCAGTAATCAGTGATTTAGCATTTTATCCTATTTGGAAAAGTCCTAGATGTCCAACGAATTAATCCCATTTATTCAAGCAAACTTTAAAGTATCAGGTTACCCAAGACTTTGAAAGCTATCTTAACTTCTATGAAAACTTTGTTGAGACAGACAGTTAACCATCATTTTAGTCATCTTTTTGCTAACAACTTGCAACAGAAATAACGAGCTTGTTTGACCTTCAGTAAGTCTCTATAGAATAAGTTTCACATTTAGTGCTGTTAAGTTTAAAGACATGTCTATCTTAATTAAACCAACAAACTTAACTTAGTTTAAATACTGAATTATGTTCCACCTGGATCCTCCTCATTGTTAATTTTTACCTGAGACACTGGTGGTTGGTGTTAGGTCCAGGGGTGCTCTTCATGCTCTTTGACAGTGAAGGGAGAAGGAGCCCTGGTGCCTGAGGTACCCAGGATGGTACGGAAGCCAGTCACGCAGGCCGCCCCCAAGGTGGTGCGGAAACAGAAGGGGGAGGGGGAGACAGAAGAGGCAAAGTGCTGCCAGAAGGCGGAGAAAGAGCTCCCAGTTTTAGAGCTCATCAGCTCCAATAGAGGCGCAGATGCCATGTTTTCCCCGCCAACGAGGGGGGAGGGGTTAGGCAGTCCATGTCGGGCCAGAGAAGATGGGATTTCCCCGAAACAAAGGGAGTTTTGGCAGCTGCTAGGGAATATTCCTTAAAGCCCCCCTGCGGAAGGAGACTAACCACATTTGGCTCCAGTTACAGCCATTAACCCGGGAAGCGAGTGAGGGAGAAGCCCCCACATCTATTAGGAGGAACAGAGAGAAAGAGAGCCAGAGTCCCCTTTGCTAGGAATGGCCTGTGTTTCCTCCGGCAACCAGGGTTTGGTCGGAGGAGGCCTATTTAGATAATTATCATCCAATATGTCACGAGCAGGTTTACTAGCGGACACATCGGGCAATCACATTCTGCAAAAGGCCCTTAGGTCGGGGTCCTGGTGTAGAACAATGAAGGCCTAGGTGCGAGCAGTGAAGTTACCCTAGGTCCATTTGCCCTATTTCCTACAGAGATCTAACAGATAGATCCCACAGAGGCCATGCAGTGTTACAGGAGCTTAGTCCTTTCCTGAGTTTTGTAATCCAAATTGTTTCTAGTGGGTTAAAAGGCACCCCAAGGGAGAGTCCTTGGGAACCAAAGAAGCCTGCTAAGGCCATGCTCCCAGAAAAGTAAAGAAGGTCCATTACCAAAATCCGTCCCCCCCGACTCCTGGGTGGCATCCCGCACAGGGTATGTCAGAGGTTCCAGGTGTCAAAAGTGACCGGAGGTGTCCCTTAACAAAAATCGCTATTGATCACCATCCTGCCTTCCTGTGAAGGCATTCCTGTTGTAAAAGGCCCCGTGTGAGGGATGCCGGCGTCCCTCCCCTTCCCCATCGCATCCTAGGCTGCCGATGGGTGCCTGGTGAATGGACTAAGATACTGTGTCGCCCGATACCCTGAAAGTTATGTTACTGCCCTGCCATTTTTAACCCATGGAAAATGCTAGAAAAGTTTTAGTAGAGGAACACTGACAGAAAACAGTAAAGATTGAAATCCAGCATGGTCTAAGTGACATTCCAACACATGTAGTCTTTACGGCCAACTTCCCTAGGAAGCAGTCCCCGGTTGGGTTTTAGTTCAGTCGGGTACTGGTTTCAGCCGGCTCCCAGTGGAGGTCCCCCGTGGCCAGAAGTGGCTAGACCAGGGATGTGAAGGGGATCACATTAGATCAATCAGGAGGAAACCTCACAAGGGAGTCTTAAGATTGGCAGCCGTCCTGGTGACTTAGGTGGCTGTCCCATGCCCAAGACAGACAACTTTCTATAAGGACAGGAATAAGGAGAAGGCATCGAGTTTCTGGATCTTATTACCATCCCGGCCAGGTACCAACTTCCAGCCAAAAGGCAGGCTTTTTCCTCCCCGTAGAGTAGCCACGGCTAGAGGATTGCAGCCTGAGCAATGGGCATGAAAGTGTTCCAGTAAGACCGTACTCCTTGAAGAGCCCCGGAAATGAGAGTAAAGGAAGAGAGAAAGTACTCACCAGTTTTGCACCGAAGGTCAGAGTCCAGATGGAAAGACTCAAAGCCCTACGTTTGGGCACCATATGATGAAGTTTTAGAATATTAGTGAGGTTCAGTGGGGTGGAGTCCAGAGCTGACGACTAAGAAAGAATCCTTGAGACGTCTTTGGTGCAAAATGGTGGTTTACTAAAGCACAGGACAGGACCCGTGGGCAGAAAGAGCTACTGCCCCAGGGTTGTGAGGGGTGGCTGATTATGAACGAGGGGTTGGGAAGGGTAAGGAAAAGGGAAAGGATTTTTGTATGTTAAAGAAGACTCACAGGATACGGGAGGCCTCGCCATTGCCAAGTTAAGGTTGTTTACCCCTCTAGTAAGGCATTAACATTAAGATAGTTGGGAACTTCCCAGAAGAATGTCACACAAGTCCCACCCAGGAGTGGGGGTTGGGGGGAGGTTGCAGGGTGTTGGCTTGCTTTGTCTTCAGCCAGCCTTCTGTTCCCTCGTCACTTGCCCTTCTGGTGACTTCCCCTGCAGCACTTCTCTGAGCCTTAGTTTCCGCTGTAAAGGTGGGGACTGGGCAGATGTATGTCATAGGTGCTGCAAGAAGTGAACCAAAGCACATAAAAGGAAGAAGACAGGAACTGACATTCTCTTTTGACTGTATCCGAGAATGAAAGAGGAACTTCACTTTGCAAGTTGACTCTTAGGACCAAAGGGCCTTTTTTATAATACAGTTTTGGAATGTTTCTTTCTTCCTTCTGAAAGGGCTTTTGTAGGTGTGGTGGGCAGGACACAAAGGAGTAGTCACAGAGTGCAGGTAAAATGTGCCATTTTCGGGCCACAGGATTCAAGGGTTAAAGTTGGTTGACTTCGGTGGAATTTTTTTAGAGTAGCAGGATCCCAGAGGCTGGGCTCCAGGTAAGGCTCCCTGGGGAAACTAATCCTAAACCATTGACCGACTTGGAAACTGAAAAAGCAGGGCTCTTTCTGCATTACTTAGGCCCTTTGGAATTGCTAATGAATATGTGTCAAAATGACCCTTATAATCTGGCTTCCGCGTCTGGCCGGTGGAACTGGTCTGTTGGGTTCAGAATCTGGTTTGGACCAGTGGTAAATTCCTGGCTGCGAACCAGATGTAGACCTGCTTTGTTAAACTGGTGTCTGCTCAGCGCGGGCCTTCACCATCCCACAGCAGCGGGGAGATTATGCGCCTTGCTAAGTGTGAAACTTATGGTGAAGCATTGTGTTTTTCAGAAGTTCTTCTGAGACATTTGCTTTCCTGACAGTGCTGTGAGGTAGATGCTTGACTTTTATTCCCATTTTGCAGCTGAGACAGCTGAGACAGAGATAAAATGAATTGCCCAGGGTTTCCCATGCTGGTGGAGTCAGTAGTGGAATTTGTTCCTTCTAACGCGGGTTCCCATACTCTTTCCTACCCTGTGCGAAGGAGGTGGGAGGTGTCCTTGACTCAGGAAGCCCTGTCTAGGAGCCCCTGCTCTGGTCAGAAGTTATTTTTTTAAAATTTTAATATAATTTTAAAAATTTGTTCAAATCAGTTCAGTATGAATGAGTATTCACTATACTCACAACACAGTGTTAGACTCTTTGGGGTATTGGAGATGAGTGAAACAGTCCTGACTTTCGGGGAGCTGACCCCCTAACAACCAGATCTAATACAAAGCGAAATGCAACAGGGGCCATAACAGAGGGACAAACTCCCAAGTTTTTTGAGCACTAAGGAAGGGAATTAGGAATATCTTCACAGGGACTTTGGCATTTGAGCCAAGATGTGAAGGATGAGTGAATAGAACTTTAAAAAGAAGTGTCAGGGTGTTCATTTTTGACAGAATGGGGACCAGAGTTGGGAATAATTGGGCATGTTATGGGAACATGGGATTCAGTGTGACCAGAGTACAGTACAGGACTGAGGTTCTCAAACTGCCAAGTGTCTAAAAACCCACAGGTCTGGAATGGCATCCAGGAGGGGCACCTACGGAGTGGAGACGTGGGATCAGAGGTTTCTTGTGGAGGTACCTTGGAAGCTGAGGTCTTACAGCTGAAGGGGCAGGAGAGAGGAGTCATGTTCTAGGCTTGAGGGAACAGCCCTTTTGAAAGGCACTTGATGTGTGGGATTTGCAGGCTATAATCCTGGTAACTGTTGTTACCTTTCTCAAACGTGTTTTGATCTGGTGCCTCCCTCCGCTGCTTCCATGTGCTTCTGCATTAGTCAGGAGTCTTGGCAGTAAGCAGCGGAAACTGCCTCTGGCTAGCCTGAACAAAAGAGTTTATTGCAAGGACAGTGGCACACAGACTGACCAGAAAAGCTGCAGAGCCAAACTTGGCAAATGGGCCAGAACCAAGGGAGGCTCAGCAGCAGAGCTCAGCTAAGGATAGCCCAGGGGCAACTGGGTGAGGACCCCACTGCCTTCCTGGGTCACTTCCGCAAGAGCCACGCTCCTGGTTGGGGGTCTGCATGAATCTGGGCTGACAGACAGGAAACCTTACCTCCCACTGAGACCATCCAGTGGGGGTTCTCCACAAGGAATATCGGTGTCAGTGGGAGGCTCGGTCAGATGTTGGACAAACAACAAAAGTGGCAAATGTCCACTACATTTTCTGTGCCTCTCCTTGCCTCCGAAATAAGAGCCAAATGCTTAGGGTGCCATTAAGGCCTTTCACAACTTAATTATAAGCAGCTCCATCTCTCTACTCTGTTCCATGCTCTCTCCATTTCAGCTGCTTGCAGGGCATTTCCTGGTGCTGTGGTTTTGTTTAGCCTGTTTCCTTTGCCTGCAATAACCTTCCTTCTCTCTGACTCCTAAAACTCTTCATCCACTGCCATCCAGCATGGATCAGTCCTGTCTCCACTCCCTGACGGCCCTTTCTTTGGGAGGCACTTGGCTATTCTTGCCCTTATCACAGTGGGTGGGAGTTGCTTGGCTTTCTCTGTCTCCCCTGTGAGATGGGGAGGGGGAGGGGAGCCAGTCCTTTGGAGTCCTGGAGCACTAGGCTGGGTTCCCCTGCTAGGTGCTCAGCATCCTCCAGCTCCCAACACCATAACACACAGTATATGCAGGTGCTGGGTGGGTGTTGGTAGCACTACTTAAAAACTTTCTTTGCAAGTATTTGTTTTGTCCTTAGTCTTAGGGAGGTTTGAGGGTGGTAGAGTGGAAGGATGGGATGGTGGGTTGTTGGGGTCTTTCACCTTTGCCTGGCTGGTTTCAGGACTGAACAAGGTTGAGATCCCCTGCTGTGGAGACTCTGCCCCCAGTAGAGTCAGGAGGGTGGTTCAGCTTGCACCTGATTTTGTTGACCCTTGGTTACCTGGCACTGTGAAGTGCGATGCCCTTGTCTTCCAGAACAGGACCGTGCAGGATCGGTTTCTGGGAGTACCTCACTCTGCATCTTGCTCACCTTTCGGTCTCTTTCCAGGAGAGTGAGAGCAGTACGGTGCAGGGCGGAGCAGGTGAAGGGCCAGAACTACGGGAGGACCGGAGGTGACAGTCCTTCCCTTTTTTAGTGGGGGATGTTGGCTCTCATTCGTGAGTGAGGCACTTAACGAGCATCTGCCTGGTGCCAGGGTCCGTTTGGTGACGTCCATTCAACAATAGAACCAATGCGTCTGTCTGTACGGTGTGGCGGCTGAGAGCTTGACCTCAGACCCCGGCTCCACCAGCTGCCTGCTGACTGGGCGACGGTGCGCGAGTGACCTGACCTCTCTGTGCCTCGCTTTCCCTGTCTGTGAGGTGGAGGCGATAATGGCGTCTGCCTCACAGCGTTACGGAGGTTAAATGAGGAAATCCATGCAAAGTGCTTAACACAATCGCTGACAAATAGTAAGAGCTTAGTAACTGTTAACAGTTCTATACTATTTTTATTATTGTTACTACTCATTGGCTCAGATTTTTTCCTCGTGGTTGTTGTTCAAAGTCTCTTCTTAACCTCTTTCTCAGAGCAGGCATTTCAACGTAATAAGTGGAATAAGAGGAACAGCCTTTCAAAAGTGGGGTGCCAACTATCTGATGCCCCTAATCTGGTGTTAGGTAAGGATTGGCTGGGTCCCGGGGTGGGGCTTTTGCACGGGTGGTGCCGTGTTTGGTTACTGACTGCAGCATTCTGAGCCCGGCCCATGAGGCAGGGCATCCGCCAGGAGGGACTTCCGGAGAGGAAGCCCCACAGTGTGGTTGTTGGGGCGACTCCTGGGGCAGGGTGCTTGCGAAAAGAGCACAGGCTTGGGAAGAAGAAGGGGAGACTGCTGCTCGCTTAGCCGCCTGCCTACGACCGTGTGCGGGTCACCCCCGCTTTGGACTTGGACTTGTTTCCTCCTGTGTACCCACCACCACTTTTCAAGAACTTTTGTGTCGGCGTGTCGGCAGTGTCCTGCGTGCTTTACACGTACTAGCTCTTTTTTCAAAGAGTACTTGAAACAGCTACCTCACAGGGTGATTTGAAGATTATGTACCACAGTATGTGTGAATGTGCCAGCAAGGTGTTAAAAGCAAAAACAACTGGGTGGCAGTGCTAATGAGGTGCTTTTCCAGTAAAAAAAAAAAAAATCATGTTTAAACTTTGCGTATAAATATATACTTACACAGAAACAGATAAATAGCAGTAAAAATCAACAACAACAAAAGCTTTTTAAGCAACATACACCACGGGTTCTTCCCGCGTTGTGTACCTCTTTTTATCCTAACACTTGGCACCTGGCCGAGGCAGATGTTTGTAACAGGGTTTTGCCATCAGAACATGTACCTCTTGAAGGCATTTAATTTTGTGTCTGGCACATAGCAAACTCAGTTAATGTTTGTTGAATGCATATCTTAATGGGTGTCTTTATTGATTTGTATTTTTCAAAAGAGAGAGAGGCTTCTAGAAAGAGCATCTTATCAAGGTTGCAAGAGTCTCGTTTGGAGAATAAATGGAATCATTTGAATAGGAAGATGTGCTCACAAAATACAAATAGCCAGGCAAAAAATATCTCTCCTCTCTTCCCCCAGTGAATCAGTTACATGCATGCTTACCCTGAGATTAATCTTCCATTAGCATTGAACTTAATATTGGAAGTAATGAGATGGATTACATAAGCAACCCCCTCCACACACACACCCCTAAATTCTCCTTACTTTATTGTCACTCCAGATCTCTCTTGCATCTCTCTCCCAATTTGTGATGAGCATAAATTAAAATCCAAGAAATGTTTGTTTTCTAGGGGAAAATAGTATGCATAGAGGAGAGATTCAGATAAACCTAAATCTGATCTCAATTCAAATCTTGGTTCAGCCATTTGTATCTTATGAGGGGGACTCGGGCAAGTAATTTAATTTCTTTGAATCTTATTTTCTTCGTTTATTAAGCAAAAGAATGATACTGGGCTTGGGGTTTACATAAAGTACTAAGTATCAGTGATAGCTATTATTATGTTGTCCATCTAGAATCAACATGAAATTAATTTTAGTCATAACCACCTCTGTACTTTTAAATAAAATATAAATGTGATCCCTAATTAGAAAATAAGTTTATTAGCTTCATCACTGTGTTATTTTTGCTTTTAAACATCAATAGTGTGGGGCGCCTGGGTGGCACAGTCAGTTAAGCATCCGACTCTCGGTTTCAGCTCAGGTCATGATCTCAGGGTCATGAGGTCGAGCCCCACGTCAGGTTCTGTGCTCAAGATGGAGTCTGCTTAAGTTTCTCTCTCCCTCTGCCCCTCCCGCTTGTGCTGTCTCTCTTTCTCAAATAAATAAATCTTAAAAAAAAAAAAATCAATAGTGTGACCACTAGCTTTTAATCAAGGATTAAATTAGAATCTAACCTGGACATGATGCCCTTTCATATTTGTTATGTTAAAAAAAAAAACCACTGAAAGAATCAAATACTTTTAATGTTCTGGATGTATTCATATATATGGACATGAATATATATAAAATGTATATATGTGTGTGTATATTTGTATACACTTACGCATGTGTGTGTGTGTGTGTGATATATATACATATATCAGAGTTCGGATTGTTTCCATATCTACAAGAAACTGAGTCTCAGGGAGATTTCTTTTCCAAAGGCAGCATGGCACTTGCATTGCTAGATTCATGGCCTGGCATTGCTAATCTGATAGCCAGGTTTTCTTCAGCCAGTTCTCTTTGAATTTATACTTGGGAATCCCCTTTCTGTTTGGCCTTCTAGTTCTTGGCTTAGCTTTTTGACATCCTGCTTTTCTCCCTTATTACGATTCTTTGCCACACTTCCTTCACATAGTCCTTGGAGGTGGCCTGTTTCCCAGTGTGGGCCATTTTCTAGAACCTCGTGTATAACTGGAACTTTTCTTGTATCAATTTTCAGATTCTTTTCATCAGTTGGTGAAGTTATCCAGGTTTTTGTTTCAGCTATTCTGATATTATCCTCTCAAGTCAGAATTCAGTCTTAAGTTTGTGCTCAGAATGATACTTAATGCATTCATGATGTCATGGGGTTCTGGGGAGGCCAGTGGCCCCACCGTACAAACCAGCATGAGCAAGAGGTGCCCCTTCCTAGAGCACTGTTGGATGACTTACTATGGCCTTTTCTTCTTTGATAAGGAGAGAGACCAAGTTCATCAGCATGAGCTATAGAACCTGACACCATTTGACCCTGACTACCTTCCCAGCCTGCTGCCCTACCAGTTGCCCATTCTCTTCAGCAGTGCTAGCTCTCTGCCTCCGAGCCTTGGCTCGTGAGATTTTCTGGGCCGAGAATTCACTTTGGGTGCCCATCAGCCTTCAGTCCAGCTCCCTCAGGAAGCTCTTCCACCTGCACCTTCCCTGTGTCCTCCTTGCTGCTGTGATTATGTCACTTTTCACTAACTCACTGAGGTCAAGGAGGATTTTTTTTATCATCTCTCTAGGCCGGCACACAGTGGGTGCTCAACACGTTTAAATCCTTTTGCATTTACATACCCACTTCACCAAAAGTAGAAGCTTTACAGAAATTGCAGATTTGTCCAGATTTTCCAGGATAACCTGGATTTCAAAAATATCTTGTCCCATTGTGAGGTGATATGTCCCTTCCAGTTTTGGTTCAGAAAGCATAATTGCCATTTTTACAGATTGCATGAAAGTTGCTTTGGGAAGCATTTCAGTGAATTGATGCCAGTTTTTTAAACTGCCAGAATGATTAGTGCTTGGAGAGGTCCAGGGGAGTAGAAGATTTTGTCCATGCACTTTGTGAAGCATAAAATATTTTTTTAAAAGCCTTTAAAAATATAACTTACATGTATAGTGTGACAAAATAAAAATTTTTAAGTGTTAAAAACCTACTCTTACACTAATATATCATCAGCACGTATCAGAGATTTATTAATATTATTAATGAGAAAACCATCAAGATGACAAAGCTGGATCAAAGGAGAGTATAAGAAACTGGTATTTATGTAGTTTTAAAAAAGGATGCAGGGGGCGCCTGGGTGGCTCAGTTGTTAGGCGTCTGCCTTCGGCTGGGGTCGTGATCCTAGGGTCTTGGGATCGAGCCCCATGTCGGGCTCCCTGCTCCACGGGAGGCCTACTTCTCCCTCTCCTGCTCCCCCTGCTTGTGTTCCCTCTCTCTCTGTGTCTCTCTCTGTCAAATAAATAAAATCTTTAAAAAAATAAAAAAGGATGCAGGAGTAAGATTGCAAATTTAGATGCAAAACTGGCTAATGTCCTACAGGGCAATAAAAATAAAGCCTTCGAGTTTATCTTTTTTTAAATCATTTGCAGCTTATCAATTTTCTATAAGTGAACATCTAACTTTACAGAATGTGGGCCTAATCTGTGGTAAACAGAAAGTCAAACAAATATATGTTTCCACAGAGCATCAGATGACCTTTATGTAGTCATGGTAGACATGACTACCTCTAGTACAACTCTAAAAGGACACTTTTTTTTTTTTACCTTATTTTCAAGTTCCAGATAATTTCCTTTTTTTTTTTTTTTTTTTTTTTAAGAGAGTGTGTGCAAGCGGGGGTTGCGCGGGTGGCAGAGGGAGAGAGAATCAGAAACAGGCTCCACGCCTAGTGCAGAGCCGGGGCTCAATCTCGCCACCCTGAGACCTGAGCTGAAATCAAGAGGCAGATGCTTAACCGACTGAGCCATCTCTTAACAAATAAATCACAGTTGGGTTCAAGAGCTCAAAGACAGCTGGATCTGAGATAGAGAAGAGTCCGGGTTGAGAATAATTTTAAGTGTTTTTTGGGTTTTTTTGAAGATTTTATTTATTTGACAGAGAGAGACACAGCGAGAGAGGGAACACAAGCAGGGGGAGTGGGAGAGGGAGAAGCAGGCTTCCCGCGGAGCAGGGAGCCCGATGCAGGGCTCCATCCCAGGACCCCGGGAACGTGACCTGAGCCGAAGGCAGACGCTTAAAGACTGAGTCACCCAGGCGCCCCAATTTTAAGTGGTTTTGAAATGGAATTGTGAAATTGGGACAGGAAGAGGGTGGTAAAGAGCAGAAGGGGTGAGGTGTGGCCGTCACCGAGAGGGCTCCCCTCCCTGTCCACACCAGAGGCATGTGCAGAGAAAGGGGCCGGTATTTTCCCCAGGTGGATGATGAGCTGAGGTGAGTGGGAAGTGAAATCCCTTGGAGTAGGAGGGAGCAATCAGTAGGAAGCTTTGAAGCTTGTGTTTAAAAGATTTGATTTGATTTAAAAGACTGTTGGACCAACAAGATACTCAAAGAAGACAATTGTCAGTAGGTAGGAGGTTGCAGTTGCAATCAAGGCAGAGTATGGAAGTTAAGCAAGGAGAACTCTGGTACCATGAGAGGAGACCTGCCAGAAGTTCATAGTAAACTTCTGGCAGAGGAAAGAAACAGAAAGAGCAATTGAAGGTGGTGCTGAAGATCATTCTCCTGGTTGAAAGAGAGCTGCTCTGGGGCCCTGTGTTGGACAGAGAAGTCAGTACTGGCCCTCCCAGCTGGGGCTCTCTGAGGCTGCCCCCAGCCGGGCAGCTAGGGAGGGAGGGCCAAACAGAGCAGACCAGAAGACCATTTGAGAATGACTTTTGCTTCCCTTTGTGCTTGCTTTTTCTCTTAATTTTCAACTGTTTTATTTCATTATGTAATATTTGATATATGCAGTGATACATTTGTGTGTGTTATGTAACACAAGCGTTTGAGAACCCCCACCTCCCTGCCCAGTTTTCCTTTGTGGTTTCTTTGCCAGTAAAAAGAGTTTACTCATCCATCGCCTAAAATATAGGGTGCCTGAGTCACTAGTTTGCCATCCTGTGTCATTCAGCCCTCCTCCAGACTCCCTGTCCCCCAAGAAGGTGACCCAGAATTCCCTTGAAGTACGTGATGCTGTCCCTGTGCTATGAGCTTCTTAGCAAATGTGCCCCCTGGTGTTTGGAGTGATTTTAGGCACCAATTTGCCTGTTATAATTGTCCCTGTGTTCCTTACATTCTTTGCATTTCAGCTTCTGAACTGCTCTTCTGGGTGACCTGAATGGAGGTAATAATGTTTCAGGCCCTGAGAAAGCAGTGGTGATTACAGATAGCAAAATGGTGGAGAAAGGAAAAGTTACCTCACTATTGACCCTCAGGTTTGATACTAGTCTACGTTTGATTTTCTTTTCTTAATTTTTAGAAAAAAACATCCTAGGAGGGAAGATAGGATCATCAGCTTGAATGAAGGATACTTGTTTCTTAAGAGGCATACTTGGGAATTAACTCTTTTGTGTTTACCTCCCTCTCGCTCACTGGTTGTGGTCCATCTGATTCCCAGCGGCCTACAAACATCACATACCACACTTATTCTGTGTTCTTATGTTGTTTGGGCAGATCTAATGTGCAAGATTAAATGAACAACACTAAATGAAGAAAGTTTAGGTGAATATCCTTATAATCTTGGGGATGAGGGACATTTTCAGTGTTAACACAAAAACCATGTAATTTCATTACACAGTATTAGCACTTGTATATAGTCCTTTCTGCTGTAATGCAACATGCCCGTCCCTAAAAATCACTGCACTGAGCAAAATCATGTAATGCAAACCGTAGGGCTTATGGGGCAAATGGGATTTGGGTCGCAACACTCGAAATCTTCAGAGGTGACAAAAAGAAAATAAAAAGACTAAAAGTTAAGAACCTAATAAAACAGCTCAGTTTTACAGATATTCAATGGGTAAGAAATACAGAAATACCACAACAAATAGGACCCCTTACCTTAAAAGAGACCTGAGGTTTGCTTGTGGAAGTGGGCAGTAGAAGTTATAGCTTCTGAGTTTCTGTGAGGTGATGGATGGAGGGCAGTCTGTAGTCCGATAGAAAGTTCTGATCCAGATGTGGATGGTTAGGGTTCATAACACATGCACTGACCTGACGAAGCTGCTGGATGTTTGAGGTATGCAACTGTGTGCTCATTTTGTGTGGCTCATTTCACTTGGGTATGTTTTTGCATTTCCTAGTGTTTCTCTCATGCATAAGTAAACACAAAATTCATGATATGCCCAGAGTGTTCCCTAATAAAGCCAAATGCATTGGAACAGATTCAAATTTTCAAAACAAGAGTCCAAACAAAACTGTCAAAAAGAGCTGTCACGAATAACGTGCACTAAGCTACTACTGAGTGCCAGGCACTGTGCTTTAGATTCCATGCAGACTGTCTCTCAGCATCCCCATGAGGTAGGTGTAATTTCATCCCCATTTTATAGATGAGAAGTAAAACTTACCCCAAGGTATAAGGCTAGGACGTGATAACTTAATCACTATGCCATTCTTTTTTCTCAACAAATTTGTTTTTTTAAAGATTTTATTTATTTATTTGAGAGAGAGCACACAGGAGCAGGGGGGAAGGGGGGCAGGGAAAGAGAGAGGAACAGGAGAGGGAGGAGCAGATTCCCCACTGAGCAGGGAGCCTGATGGGGGGCGGGGGCATGGCTCCATCCCAGGACCCTGAGATCATGACTTGAGCCTGAAGGCAGACACTTAACTGACTGAGCCACCCAGGTGCCCCTCTTTTTTCTCAACAAAGTAAAAGAAAAATAAAGTGGATTGTATATCAACCGTACTTCAATTAAAAAAAAAAAGTGCGGCAGATATTTGCACATATATAAGGAGGAAATACCCGTAGTATATGAAATTTTTTCAAATCAGTAAAAAGAGACAAATAGCCCAATAGAAAAATGCACTAAGGTCAAGAGCAATTTACAGAGGAAGAAATACAAATGGCCAATAAAATTGGCAGGGAGACATCCGACCTCATTTAGCGCTCACTCATGCAAGCCCACACAGTTTGATGTCATTCTTTCCCCACTGTCTGAATGACAGAAACAGATGTGGGGAAATGCTGGTAGAAGCATAGATTGTTATAGCCTCCCCAAAGCACACATACCTGTCCTTTGACCCAGCCATCAGTTTCTAGAAGTTTATCCCAAATCAGATCAGTGGGAAAAGATTTTTGTTAAGAGTTGTTCACGCTGGGGCACCTGGGTGGCGCAATCGGTTAAGCGTCCGACTCTTGCTTTCGGCTCAGGTCATGATCTCAGGGTTGTGCGATCGAGCCTCCACGTCGGGCTCTGCGCTGAGCTGAGAGCCCACTTGAGATTCTCCTTCCCTCCCCCTTTGCCCCTCCCACTAGTGCTCTCTCTCCTAAACAAAGAAATCTAAAAAAAAAAAGAAAAGAGTTGTTCATGCTAAAAAATTGAACACAGCCGCTTGTCATCACTAAGTGGTTAAATTCTAGGGTGTCAATAACAATATGCTATGATACAGTACTGTGGGACTCTCAAAGGTTGCTGTCGTATCCACAATGGTTGACACTGACTACTTCTCACGTGTTGCTAAATAAAGGGAGCAGGGTACAAAATAGCATCTTCAGTACGATCCCACTTTAGTGACTGTTGTCACAGACACACACGTGTGCTCGTGTGTGCAAGCAAGCCTTGCTCTCAGGAAGGACACATCAAAACATTGACAGTAGCTGTCTCAGGAGGGTGGAATTGCTGGATTTCTTTTTCTCATTTAACTTTTTTCTAAATTTTTTCTATAGTGAGTGTGACTTTTTTGATTTTGAAAAAGTTATTTTAAAACATTATCTTACACAAAGTGATAATAAATACAAAATATAAGAAGAATAGATGACCTCTGTAAAATCGTTCTCTTAGCACCTACCTGGGCTAGGTAGCAAAGGCCTGCTGAAGAATTGTTGGCTCACTGACTGTGCGGTTTGGAGACAGTGTGTTACCTCAGCTGGGGCTTTCGACTCTGTATTCCTGACCAAAATTAATCTGCCCAGATTTTGGGTCACCTTACTCTCAGGCAGATGCTGCTGGCTGGGCCAGGCAAAGTGCTTGATGTTACCTCCAGGTTGCAAGCTCCATGAAGTGCTCGTGAACTTGGGGTCTGGAGGAGGCTCTGGACTGGTTGCAATACACAGGTGACAGTCACAGCCTCTGATTTTGATTATGAGCTTTTAAAGAGACCAAAACCCAGGTGTAGTTTCTTGGGGCCCAGCTTACTTTATTAAGCAAACTTATCCCTTCCTTTAAGAAGCAGCTAAAAAATGGGACTGTGGCTTGTTTGGGGAAGGTAACCGCCAGGAGCACCCCTGCCAGGTAAGCTAGGGTTTGTAGGCCTAGGGGTGGCCCGCCTAGCTCCCAGGAGGCCTAAGTCTGGCCTTCCGCTCTAGGGACCACACAGCTCATCGTGCAGGATCTGGAACTTCATTTTCAAAGCCCCATAAAACCTGTGCCTTCTTCCAGGCCTCTCTTTTCTGGGTTTCATGGCTCTCGGCGGAAATGAGAGCTGGTGTAATTGCGACACTCCAGTGATTGGAACAGGGAACATGAGACATTAGGATGCTCCCACAGGGTGCAGCATGGAGAAAAACTGCACCCGGGGTGGGCTTTCGGTGCCTTGGTTCTCCAGGCCTCGTTCCGGCTGGTGGGGCCTTCCCTTCTCTGTCACTGCAGACCAGATGGGGTCCCGGGAAGACCCCGCGTGCCTTGCTGGAGCTGGGGCTCAAAGAGCCTCTTCCCATTACTTCTTCCTTCAAATGCTTGGTCTTAAGAGGCCCCTCTGCGCCACTCAGCCCAGTGCCTGTCCACCTGGCTGCAGATAACACCACTGGAGCTTGTCATGTGTGGGTTGAAAGGATTTATTTTTTTTTAATTTAAGCCTTTGCATCCCATCTGCTTACACACTCTTAACCTGCTTTGTGAACAAGCTTTGTGACCTCTGCAGGTTACTTCGCTGTGCCAACCCATGTCTTTCTCCACAGAAGGTTTTGGAGAACACTCAAACCAGATGAGATAAGTGGAGCCAAGTGCCCAGGTGCTAGGTGCTCTGGAATTACCACTAACAGGGACCTTTATAAGGGTCTGCCTCTCACCAAACACTCTGCACAAATTGTTTTATCCATCCTCACAACAAAGAAGCCAAGTATTTTTTTTTTTAAAGATTTTATTTATTTATTTGAGAGAGAGAGCACATGAGAGGGGGGAGGGTCAGAGGGAGAAGCAGACTCCCCGCTGAGCCGGGAGCCCGATGTGGGACTCGATCCCGGGACTCCAGGATCATGACCTGAGCCAAAGGCAGTCGCTTAACCAACTGAGCCACCCAGGCACCCCAGAAGCCAAGTATTCTTAAGGCAGCCTTTTGTGGTGTGGAAACCAGGCTGTAGAGAGGTTGCTTGCCCACGTTCACACAGCTGGGTAGGCAGTGTCTTGAGACCCAGCTAGTACCGAAGCCTGTGCCCATCTACCAGGCCTCTGGCCTCTGTTCCCTTATGCGCTCCTTAGCGTTCCATGGATTAAAACAGTCAATCAGGGAGTGATGTTCTTTTGGCTCACAAAGCGGGCCTCTGTGTTGATTCCCCAGAGTAAGAATTTTATGGGAATTCTGGAAAGCTCAACAGATTGTTAGCTTTCTCTTAAAGCTTTTCCTTAAAACTTTTTATAAATCTTGTGTTGTACTTGGACTGTGTCAGCAATAAAGTGTGTTTTGTTTGAATTTTTTGCTGAGTTTAAGGACATTTCTTAATCATGTACAAGGAATTGGAATTGGTTGGTACCAGTTACAATATCTGTGGCATTGTGCCCATTTCTCCTTCCCACACACAGCCGGCTGAGTGTCGAGGGGACACAGCAGAGTGTTGAGGTGTTGGTAAATAATACCACTACAGTTAGTGTAATCTTTGATCTTACGAGATGCTGTTTTGCCAGTAGGTTGAACTGATGGAACACTGGAAGTACTGAACTGCTAAGCTTCAGTCGCCCTGTATGGTTACCCTAGAAACCCCCAGTAGCTTTCTGCTTGCCTAACATAAGACTCTTCATAGCCCAGACCCATTACTGGCATGTGTGTATGTGCATGCACGCGCGTGTGCACCCGCGTGCGCGCGCGCGCGCACACACACGTCTGTTAGAGACCTGGGGGGGGGAGGTACTTGTGGGTAGAGGTTTGGGGAATGAAAAGAGGTGGTGTTTTTTGTTTTTGGTTTGTTTTTGGTTTGGGGTATTTTGGTGGCTAAATCAGAGCATCATGTGGCTTTGAATTTGGAGAGAAGGGTGTACTGTTCAGGAACAAGCAGTAGCTTCTTGGGAATGTATTGAAGAGGAAAGGGGAGGGAATGGAACATGAACTGTAGGTCTGAAAATAGCTGCGACAAAGCTGAGGCCCCAGACTTCTAAATGGGGACCAGCCCTGTGGGGAGGCAGGAGTTATAAGAGATGAGTTTTAGTTGTGGAATAAGTTGGGTTTTGGTAAATTTCAGGGAGGATGAACTTGGGGAAGAAGCCCTGGAGGCAGGCTTGAGGCCCTTTGGGCTGGGAACTTAGGGGTCCCAGGTACTTGGAACATAATCTCGAAGGGGGCCGTGGTCTCCAGGTGGACACATCCCCCTGGTCCCACAGACTCCTTGCCCAAAGGGGCCCAGCCCTCTAGAGCGCGGAGTCCAGGGCTGGGGTTGCTCTGGCCCAGCCTTCTGGCAGTGAGTGTACTGTGGTGCAGAGGAAGAACGTGAAGCTGGGTGTTCTAATCCTCACTGTGCCCTGATGAGCTGCAGGACCTTGGCCAAGTTATTTCCCTGTTCTGGACTTCGATTATGATCTTTCCATCCACTCCATCCCTAAAGTTCCATGACTCGGAGGCCATCAACTTCATCATCCCTGATTGTTCCTGAGGGTACCAGCAGTGCCCAGGGCTATGTCCTTTTTGGAGAGAAGGCCCAGGGCCTGCCTGTGGTGAGGAGGGAAGGCTGCCTGGAGTGAGAGTGGATTAGGGTCTGGCACAACTTCGAAGCCAGACCCTCCTGACTCCCGCACTCCTGCTCTGTCCTGGGGAGCGGTGCTGAAACTGGAGGTGGCCTCATACCTGAGGCTACTGAGCTCAGAAGCCTTAGGACGGCGACTTCCCACTTTCCACCCCAGGGTCCCCAATTGTAAAATGAGACCAGCAGTAATCCCCAAAAGCAATACTCACCTAGCACAGAGGTGGCTCCTGTTTGGCCTGATATAATCAGGAAAGTCGGTAGAAAGGGCCTGGAGGTGGGGTGGGGAGAGAGAACATCAAAGACGTGAAGTTCTCTCCCCCTGTCCCTTGGTTGGCCGTCTGAGCCCAGGTGGTTCTCCTCCCCATTTCTGCTATGGTCATGGGAAAGCCTTTTGATTTGCATGCCTCCGTTTCTTAAGCAAATTTGAAAGTTAATGTATATTTTGGATGGCAATAAAATTACTCCTTTTTGTGTATTCACAGAGATGCTGCAGTTTGTCAGCAATCAAGTTGGAGAGTTCCCGGACTTGTTCCCAGAGCAGCTGTGTAGCTCCTTCCCCGGCGGGGGTGGGGGCAGCAGCGGCGGCAGCGGCAGCAATGGGGGAGGCGGAGCCGGGGACCCCTCGATGCAGCAGCGGTCCTTCAGCCAGGTCCCTTTACCTGCCTTCTCTCCCTCGGCCGCCTCCCCCCAGACTCCAGCCCTGCAGGTCAAGGTTCCCCCCAGCACGGTGCCCACCCCGCCACGGGCCACTCCTGTTCTTCAGCCCCGCCCCCAGCCCCAGCCCCAGGCCCAGCTGCAGCAGCAGACGGTGATGATCACCCCGACGTTCAGCACCGCTCCACAGACGAGGATCATCCAGCAGCCTTTGATATACCAGAATGCAGCGACCAGCTTTCAAGGTGATTCAGAAGTCAGATAGGATAGTGATTGGTTGGTTCAAAAGGTTCTGTGCCAGTTTGCAGACACTTCTGAGGTAGGCGGTTCTGCCCTCTTTGGGGATGACAGAGTCTTAGGAGTTTGGGGGTCACGGGCAGCAAGGACGGTAGTACAGGAACAGCTCACACTCTGCCTCCTCAGATACCCTAGTATCTGTTGTGCCTGCTTCAAGGGTACTTGGTCAAAGAATCGAATAAGCAGAGTAGACACAGGGCTGTGCTGGTAACTAGGGTGCGAGGCTTGAGTAAAATGGGTCCAGAAACTTACCTGAACACCAGCCAGATCCTGGCACCTATAGGTTGAGAGCCATTCGTTCAGCAAACATCTCCTGAGCAGCCACTACAGAGACTGTGACCTAGAGCAGGAGCTCAGCTCCGTACAGCAGGCCTTGCAGTAAGCCCTCAGTGTGTGGTGAGTGAGTGAGCGACTTTCCGTGTTGTTACACGCCCTGCTTGTGCGGCCGGGAGCCTCTCAAGTTCAAAGGGTCTGACAGTTCTTCAGTGGGTTTCTGAGGGTTTAGGGGCTGCGGAGAGGCAGTAAAGCAAAAAGCTGAGACAGTCATCCCAAAGTGCATCTCTGTTCCTTCCACGAGAAGAAATGAAGCCCGGTAGAATAGCTGGTTCCTTGTGTCTCTGAATTCCCTTGCTGGGTGCAGTCACTTGCCGATTGGCTCCCCTCACCTCCACCCCAGCACCCAGAGTAATAAAATAATCTGTTCTCATTCCCTCAGAAATTGATGCAGCCCTCATGGAATGTTCTTGTTATCTAGACCAGCCTGTAAATGGCTGTGCACATCTTCTTCAGCAGCAGGTGGGGAGTCGGGATTGTCCTGAGGCACCCCATCCTCGGTTGTTACTGCAGCTACAGTGACAGAATGCATTCCTAATCCATGTGACTTTTCCCTCCTCTTCTCCCAAGTCCTTCAGCCTCAAGTCCAAAGCCTAGTGACATCCTCCCAGGTGCAGCCAGTCACCATCCAGCAGCAGGTGCAGACGGTGCAGGCCCAGCGGGTGCTGACGCAGACGGCCAATGGCACGCTGCAGACCCTCGCCCCGGCCACGGTGCAGACAGTCGCCGCCCCTCAGGTGCAGCAGGTCCCGGTAGGTGGCTGCTGAGGAGCTGGGGAGGCACTGGTGGGGGCTGGGGGCTGGTCTTTGATTGAAGCTATGGTCTACGTACTAGAAGGACCAGCAGCGTGTAAAGGAGCAGCGTTTGAGGTGCCTGGGCCTGGCGAGACACCCATGAGCTGCGTGTGGAGACCTGGCTGAGATGGTCTCTGTGGATGTACACAGGCCCTCGTGCAGACTCAGTCAGTGTAGGTGGATTATTCGATTTACACATAGAATGGGCATAAAACTGGAGATATGCCAAAATGTTTTTAAGTCACGTATTATAGTGGACTGTAGTTTCTCACTAACAAGGTCATTTATGTTTGGAAAAAAAAATCCAGGTGTTTCCTTTCTGTTTCGCAGCCATGTTCCTGGCTTTCCTGAGTTTTATCCAAAATCAGACCTCCTTCCTGTCCCCTGTCCCCCCACTCTGCCCCTGCCAGGCCCTGGCATCACTCTTCTCAAAGCCTTCCCACCTTAAAACGCAAGACCCTTTAACTATACTCTTTCTCCGTCTCAACCCCATCATCAAGTTGTGTTCTCGGTTTTAGGAAAATGTTATTTTTTCATTCTTTCCTGGAGGAAGTCTGTGTAGTAAGAAGCTAAGGCAAAATAGAAAAATAATACTGCCTTCTTTTTTCCTTTTTTTCATTCTCCATCCAGGTCCTGGTGCAGCCTCAGATCATCAAGACAGATTCCCTTGTTTTGACCACACTAAAGACAGATGGCAGCCCTGTCATGGCCGCAGTCCAGAACCCAGCCCTCACCGCCCTCACCACCCCCATCCAGACAGCTGCCCTTCAAGTACCAGTAAGAGCCGCCTTGCTCCCTGCCCTTCTCCCTCCACCCCCTCCTGTCTTGGAGGTGTTAGGCCCCGGAGATGTTAAAATCTCTACAGAGTGGGTCGGCGTAGAACTTCTATGGAATGTGTCAGATTGCAAATATCACCCCCATTTAGGGGTTTTTTTTTTCCCCTTGAGAAGTACCATCCGTGCATGTTATGTGGGAGTACTGAGAACTCAGGGAGGAGAGAGGAGTAGCAGAGGACCCCCCGGTTCCCAGGCAGCAGCTCCATGCAGGGCTGTCTGTCTCTAGGTCCTGCTGATGGAGGTTTGGCTTCTGAAGGACTCTAGGCCCACCAGGTAGGGAGGGGCTGCAAGGTGAGGGACATGGAAGGCCCCATACTTGGGCTGCAGGGTCACAGCCGCTTCAGCATCTTACGGCAAGAGAGTCTGATAGAGTAAAAGGTGATCAGAATTTGAAAGTAAGCTTTATTCATAAGAGCCAAGAACTGGGAAACAACCCACATGTCCAAAAAGAACTGTTGATATATACAACTGCTGAACCTCAAAAATAGTATGTTGAGCAAAAGATGCCTATCACAAAAGAGTTAATGCTGAGGATGCCACTTATATGAAGTTCAAGAAGAGGCAAAACTAAGCTGTGGTGATAGAGGTCAGAGCAGTGATCACAAGATGGGGAAGGGGCAGGCGGAACTGGGAAGAGGCACAAGAGAACTTTCTAAGGGGATAGAAATGGTCTGTATCTTGGTCTGGGTTATCTTGGTTACAGACATGATATCCATACGTAAAAATGCATCAAGCTGTACATTTAAAATGTGTGTTTTTTATTATGTGAGAATTATTTCTTAATGGTTAATGAAGTTCATTGGCCATTTATTGAAGAAAATAAAACTAAAATTAGTAAAAATAGAAACAGAGGGAAGCAGAGTTGAGGAGAAAAGGGGGAGCCTCTACAGTTGGTCTGTTTATCTAATAGAGTGGCTCTATCCGTTCTGCCCTTGTGCTTTTTGATGGCCAAATTATATAAGGAAATGCAGCAAGTGACTTCACTGTCACGTGAGAGGAAAAGATATATCCTGCACCAGGAGAAAGCTCCCCTTGGGGCCAGAATGATATGGCACATTGTATGCGAGCTCAGAGGTAGCTAATGGTTTGCCAGCAAAGCAGAAATCCTATGACTTGTTTCAGGTACCCTTAGATCAAAGGTTAAAACCTATTTGCCCACGTTAATCCCATTGTGGTGTGATTTGTTGACAGTGGTTCTGAAGGGGAACTCAGATACCGTGGCTCCTGAGGCCTCGTGGGGCCTGACTTGATTCAGCCACGAAGGGTGTCAGACCCAGCAATGCCATACGGCCAGGGCCAGCGGGTTTGTGTTCTGGGATTGCTTGACTCAGACTAACCACGGGGTAATTCTGCCCTATGTCTCTGCCTGTTCTAGACTCTGGTGGGCAGCAATGGGACCATTTTGACCACAATGCCTGTGATGATGGGGCAAGAGAAAGTGCCCATTAAGCAGGTACCTGGGGGAGTGAAGCAGCTGGAGCCCCCCAAAGAAGGAGAAAGGCGGACGACACATAACATCATTGAGAAGCGCTATCGCTCCTCTATCAATGACAAAATCATTGAATTGAAGGACCTGGTCATGGGGACAGATGCCAAGGTGGGTGCCCAGCAACGTATTTCACATGCCACCATCTCCCTGCTACCTGTCTTTGCGGTAGGAATTTAGGAAAACCCAGGTCCAAGTGAGTGAACATAAGGATGGTTAGAGGTGCTTTCTTATTTAAAGCATCTTGGGTTGTTTTGTTTTGTTTTCAAGATTATAAAATATTAACCAACATTAGGCAACTAGTGGAGGTTGGTAATGCAGCATCCTGCCTGGACCTTTGACTCTGCTCTGCGGTGATCACGGATCCCAGCAGTATAGGCAAAGGGATGTGTCCTGCTCACTGGCGGCCAGGTGCAGGATGGTGTGTACCTTGGAGTCAGCTGGTGGTGTTGCTGACATATATTTAATTGTGTTCATGAGTGGTTAGCAATATTTTTACCTTTTAGGGAAGAGAGAAAATAGAGATTGGGTCTTTAACCAACAGCAAATAGGGGGAATAGATAGTTCATTATTTCGGGTATTTCAGTGAATGTGTCTTCTGTCACATAGATTTTTTTTTTTAACCTGTTACCTGTTTTATCTTCATCATCTCTATTTTGAAAGAAAATTTTATTTTCCTTGTAGCCTATAGACCTGAAATGTGCTGATAGAACTTTCCTTAAGATGGTTATCTAACAATGCTCTGGATTTTTGTCGTTTGCTTTCTGTAAAGTTTGTTTTGGTTCTAGGATTATTACAAGAAAGCGGAGTACTAGCTAATATTTATCGAGTGTGACTATGCACCAGACTGGGGGAGAGGGTAGCTACTCTCTCTGTGTATTATTTCATTTTGTCCTCACTGCAACCCTGTGATTCACATATCATCATTATCCCCATTTTAAGGACGAGGAAAGTGAGGTTCAGAGATTTTGAGTAACATGTCCTGGGTAGCACAGCTAACCAGTGGGCGAGCCAGCATCTCAGCCCGGAGCCATGCTTTCACCCCACAGGCTCTGGGCCTCAGCCCTCTCACTGTGTGGCCTGCAGTGATGCCACTGTGTTTTCACCTGTCTTCCTTCCCAGATGCACAAGTCTGGCGTCCTGAGGAAGGCCATCGACTACATCAAATACTTGCAGCAGGTCAATCATAAACTACGCCAGGAGAACATGGTGCTGAAGCTGGCAAATCAGAAAAACAGTGAGTGTGCTCATTGAAAGAAGGGTTATCAGACCTTGTGGTTGTAGAAGTCCTATGCTGGGCGCTGGGGAGGGCCCACTGATGTGTACAAGGTGCCTTCATGGGTGAAACAGGAGCAAGGACCGTGGGCCCCTCCCCCAGCCCAGCCCTGGCCCAGGCACCCAGGTGGGGGCTCTGGAGAAACAGACCATTTGCCAGACGCAGTTTTCTTTGCAGAGCTCCTGAAGGGCATCGACCTGGGGAGCCTGGTGGACAATGATGTGGAGCTGAAGATCGATGACTTTAATCAGAATGTCCTTCTGATGTCCCCTCCGGCCTCCGACTCAGGCTCCCAGGCTGGCTTCTCCCCCTACTCCATCGACTCGGAGCCAGGAAGCCCTTTGCTGGATGATGCAAAGGTATGAGCTTTTGAAATCCTTGACCCCTGGAATCTGTCCCATCTCTCCTAACTTAACTGTGGAGAAGTTGCCGATAGGGGGCCCGGCCAGGCATTGAGAGGACCAGGGATGGAGGAGAGGTCCTACTGCATCCTCCACAAAATCCACTTAACTGGTTCAGTGTAATCCAATTTAACTGGTCCTTGCTGAAAGAGCCCATCTGAGAGGAATCCGGGCCGAATCCAGAACGGGAACACACAGCAGCTGTCATGCGGGTGCTAGGAGTTGCCAGAGGCGCCTCATTACTTGCCTCACTCATAATGGGCCTTGTTTAGTCGGTTTAGGACAAGGCTGCCTCTGGGTCCTCTTCTGGAAATGATTGCAATTTGCAGTCTGACAAATAACATTCCAACCAAGGGCCTTTAATCATCAAAGAAAGCCACTGGCAATTGTGGTTTAATGGAATTAGCCAAAAGAGGCTTGAGCCTAATGATCTAGCCCTGGGAATCTGTGGAGGCTACTGGCAATTTCTGACTTCGAAAGCACAAACTTCCCTTCTAGCCTAAGTTTTTTATCAAACTTTGTGGTGTTATGTACTTAATTTTACTGACGAAGCTCTATTTTTGAAATACTTTATAAATGTGATTCTGTTTGGTAACAGAAGGCCATATGATATATACATTGAATTAGCTAGGCATCTGTCATCCTAGGAAATTTTCAGATGGCTTTAAAATATGGGAAAGGAGGGCGCCTGGGTGACTCAGTCAAGTGTCTGCCTTCAGTTCGGGTCATGATCTCAGAGTCCTGGAATTGAGCCCCACACTGGGCTCCCTGCTCCACAGGGAGTCTGCTTCTCTCTCTCTCTGCCCCTCCCCACTGCTCATTCTCTCTCTTCTCTCTCTCAAATAAATAAAATCTTTAAAAAAGAAAATATTGGAAAGGAGTGCTGTAGTATGTGTGCAGTGGGAGTCGGGAGATCTGATCCCAGCCTTCCTCCCTGCCTCTCTGTGGGCGGCACCCTGGGCAGGCGGGGCTTCTGCCTCCAGTCCTCCCTCCCTAAGACAGGGAGGGGGAAACAAGCAGTGTTAACAGGCAAACTCCTGTAAATAGATTCATATTGAAGTTGTATGGTCTTTTTTTTTTTTTTTTAAGATTTTATTTATTTGAGCGAGAGCTCAGGCGGGGAAGGTGGAGAGAGGGGGGCAGAGGGAGAGGAAGAAGCAGACTCCCCGCTGAGCAGGGAGCCCGATGTAGGGCTCCATCCCAGGACCCCGAGATCATGACCTGAGCTAAAGGCAGAAGCTTAACCAACTGAGCCACCCAGGCGCCCCAGTTGTATGGTCTGTAATCAGTTCTACTGATGCTTAATTTACATGAGATAAAACAGCTATTTTACAGTAGCATAAAGTACTAGCGTACAGTATGAGGAGTTTTAACAAGTGTATACACTCGTGTAACTACCACTGTAATCAAGGTACAGAACATTTCCATCACCCACAAAGCTCCTTCATATACCGTGGCAGGTAATTCACATATCCCTCTCCAGCCTCAGACAACTACTGATCTGCTTTCTGTCACTTTAGATTAGATTAGCGTGCCTGTTGTGGAATTATACAGAATCATGGAGAATGTTCTCTTGTGTGCTCTATTTTGTAAGCAGGACTCATCTACCTTTGGTCTTCAGAACATGTTCTTGTCCCAGGTGTCAAGAGGACGCGTATGCTAGTGTTTGAGAAGCAGCTGGAGAGCCGTGGGCTTCTTACTTGCCTCCTGGCTCTCTTCCTGTCTGATTTCGTAGTCTTGAATTTAAATCTCACAATCTGACTCCAATACATATAAAAGTAAAATGCTGTAGAAACAAAACCCACGCAGTATTCATTCTAACCTCTTGGCCCTGTTTTGAAGGTCAAGGATGAGCCGGACTCTCCTCCCGTAGCACTGGGCATGGTGGACCGCTCTCGAATTCTGCTGTGTGTCCTCACCTTCCTCTGCCTCTCCTTTAACCCCCTGACTGCCCTGCTGCAGTGGGGAGGGGCCCACAGCTCTGACCAGCACCCATACTCGGGCTCCGGCCGCAGCATCCTGTCACTTGAGTCAGGTAGGTAGAGGGCCCGTCGAACCACCCAAGCATGGGTGGCGTGCCATGGTAGGAGACAGGCCCTATGTGTGCACACTGCTCGGCTTGTCCACCGGGTCCCAGAGGGCTTTTGTACCAGGCCTGCTAGGAACGGGCATAAGTCACATTTTGGAAGTAACAGGGCAAGCCCAAGTTCAGTCAGTAAGAACAAAAGAAATCAGGAACCCACACTACTACTATTATCAGGGTTGGGGATTTGGGGAGGGAAGGTATACCTATTTGAAGGAGGATGTGATATTTTTGCCCGAGTTGTGAAACTAATGGTCTCACCCTACCTTGACTAATAAAGATTTGTATTATCTTTGTTATTTGGCCATGGCACCTAGCTCCATAGTGACAAGGACTACAGGGTTCCTATTTAGGCTACAGAACCATCCCAAATTTGCCTATAGTGTAGATTAAGGTTATGTCTTATTCCTATCAAAAGCATTTAGACATTGTTATTAAATGAAGCAATCTTGTTATCGATGCTTCTTCTGAAAATGAGGTAGAAGGCTTCTAACCTGTCAGATGCTGGGGGTCAGTCAAGTGGCTTGCAGTCCCCTAGGGCTGCTCCCGGAGGCCGTTCCTCATGGGCTCAGCTGAGACTTCCCTCTTTAGGTTCTGGGGGCTGGTTTGACTGGATGATGCCAACGCTCCTCTTATGGCTGGTCAATGGTGTGATTGTCCTGAGCGTCTTTGTGAAGCTGCTGGTCCACGGGGAGCCGGTGATCCGGCCTCATTCACGCTCCTCAGTCACCTTCTGGAGACATCGGAAGCAGGCAGACCTGGACCTTGCCAGGGTAAGTTCTGCAGCCGATAACTCAGTGACTTCTATTGAATACCCCAGTGTATAAAATCCTGTGGTAGGTGCTTGTGGGCAGCAAGAGCTGGAAGGGACCCTGCCTGACGGTCACAGGGCAGCAGAGGAGAGGACACCTATGTGTAAATGATTCCATGGACACAAGATAATCTGTAGTCTGTGTTAATGACAGAGGAAGAGTAAAGTGCTACGGGAGTTGGGGCAGAAGGGACACGCTCTGGTCGAGGGAATCTGGGGTTTGAGCCAGACAGTCAGGGGCAGGAAGGACCCTCCATGTGGAGAAGTCGTGAATAGATGGGGTATTTGGGGACCAGCTGGTAGACAGGTACGTCTGGAGTGTAAGATACATCTGGGACAGATGAGGGCTAAAGCTGGTAATATATCTCGGCCCCAAATTGGAGAGGTCTTTGACTAGTAACTGATTTGGGGCTTTTTTCCCAGTTTTCTGGAGAACCAGGAAGGTTTTTGAACAGGAAAATTAGCTGAAAGTTTATAGGAAGGATTCTGGGGCAACTCACAGCATTGAAGGAAGAGTTCAAGGTCACATCTCAGGAACAAGAGCCGGAACAGTCCTCAGCTGCACTAAACCATGGGCCGACTCCCCTCCTGCGGGCTGCAGTGCCCACCGGAGAGAATCTGATTGAGCAGCCTGGAGCTGTCAGCCATGCCGAGGGCTGTGGCTCATGGAATATAGATGTGGTTGTTGGGTCCCTAGCCCTTGAAGCAGGACCATTCCCAGAAAAAAAGCATTCCAAGATGTATATCCTAGAGGCAGGTTCAGGTCTGTGTTTCATGATTGTCATTTTGGCAGCTCCAGGAAGGATGGGTTAGGAGGGGGCACAGAAGCAAGTTAGGGGCACCTGGAATAGACCAGATGAGAGCTGGCAGGAACCTGGAATTCAAAGGAAAGACCGATTCAGGAAATATTTGAGATACAAAGTGGAATGGAAGTGATGTGACATTGACTCCAGGGTGGGCGAGGCTGGAGCTGTGGTGGCCTCTGCCTGAGCCGTGTTGCTCGGAAGTACAGTGAGAGGGCCCTGGGAGTGAGAAGGGGCCAGGAGGCAGGGCTGAGGTGCATCGGGACCAGAGTGTGTTGGAAGCTGTGCGTCAGCCGGGAGAGGGGTGCTCCCCTTGTACCGATCCACTTCCTGTAATGATGCCGGAAGGAAACACAGCTGTGCCCGCTGCAGGACAGAAGGGAGAGGACAGATTCCTCTGTTTGCCAGCAGTGAGAGAAAGAGATCTCAGTACAGGGCCATAGACTCTCCATTAGACCCTCTCAGGCTGGGAAAGAGTAGTTTATCGAGATCCTTGGTTATAGTAGTTTAGCCAGGTGTTTGTCTAAAACAGTGGTTCTCAGACTTTAGCAGGCAACAGAATCACCTGGAAGGTCCCAACCTCCAATTCAGCAGGTAGGGGGAGGGTGGGGCTAGCACACCAATAATTTGCATTTCTAACAAGATCCCAGGGGCTGATGCTGCTGGTCTCCGGGAACCACACTTTGAGAACCCAAAAGCCTAAAAGATCACATGAGCCTAAAAGATCATCATTTAAATCCATTTTATCATCTTACGTGTAAAACTACTATGGGAAATCGTGAATAGTATTTGCTCAAAGGTAGACCACAGTACAATCCCAATTTAGTAAAAAGGCGAGGAGAAAATACATGAAAATGTCAGCAATCATTCTTTCTGGGGGGTAAGGTTACAGGTGATTTCTTTTTTTTCGTTGCTTTCTGAATTTTCCCAGACTCTTCAATGAGCATGTACTACTCTGATAATCTAGGGAGTGAAGGGAAAGTAAAAGTTTTTGTTAAAATAAAAAGGGGCGCCAGAGTGGCGCAGTCGGTTGGGTGTCTGAATCTTGTTTCGGCTTAGGTCATGGTCTCAGGGTCGTGAGATGGACCGTGCATCAAGCCCTGCCTCTCCGCCTTCAGCAGAGTCTGCTTAAGACTCTCACTCCTTCTGCCCCATCCCCCTCTCTAAAATGAATAAGTAAATCATTAAAAAATTTAAAAACAAAGCAAAACAAAAAGGCCACAGCAAGGCTTGTGAATATTACACCTCTTGCTGCTTTCTAGGGGGATTTTGCGGCTGCTGCGGCCAACCTCCAAACCTGCCTGTCGGTGTTGGGCCGGGCCCTGCCCACCTCCCGCCTGGACCTAGCCTGCAGCCTCTCCTGGAACGTGATTCGCTACAGCCTGCAGAAGCTGCGCCTGGTGCGTTGGCTGCTCAAGAAGGTCTTCCAGCGCCGGCGGGCCACCCCGGCCACCCCGGCCACCACGGCGGGCTTTGAGGACGAAGCAAAGGCCAGCGCCCGGGACGCGGCCCTGGCCTATCACAGGCTGCACCAGCTGCACATCACAGGTGAGGGGTGGCCCCCACTGCCTGGCCAGCCTCCAGGTGCCCTGTGCCATCTCTCCACCCTGGCTTGGTTTTTGCCAGCTCTCTGCCCCGATTGAAGCCCTTTTCACACTGCTCTCCTAGAATGGTTGGACAGACCTTCCACCCACATCCATGGCTGTAAACGTGGCTCATTACCATAGCTCATCAGTTTAAAGTGCACATGTTTTCACATTAACCTCTATACGCTTGTGCTGTGTCCTTTACACAGTGGATGGTGTGGTTGAGTTGGCACTGTTTTTTCCTTAGTGGTACTTAATAGTAAACTTAAAATTGATGTCGTATCAGATTCGGTGAAATAGCACTTATTTCATTCAACAAACTACCGCCCTAATAACAGGCAGGCCGGTCAGCAAGTGAATTATGATTTCGTGTGGTAGAGGTAGCAGAAGGATTGGGCTTCAGTTGCAGGGCAGGGTGTACTGGTGAGGAGGGTTTCCAGGAAAGGCTTTCTGGGAAGTCTTGGCTTTGCCTGACAGGATGGGTAGAGTTGGCCAGCCGCGTGCAGGGGGGTGTGCCTTCTAGGCAGTGGGATGTTCCCAGGGAGGAGCCCCACCTGGGATGACTCTTGGGAAGATTTCAGTAGTCCTAGAGCCAACCGGGGGGGGGGCGGAGGGGGCGTTGACAGGAGCCAGGCGGTGAGGGGCATTCGGACAGTGCTGACACCATCAGATTCTGAAGTGAGCAGATTCGCTGTGTTGGCAGGTAGAAGGTGGATAGGGAGAGGATTAAGGCTGGCGTCAGGGAGTCCAGATAGGAGCAAACGTAGCTGGAGACAAGAGGGGGCAGGAGAACAGGTGGAGAGAGAGCAGAAGCTGGGATTGACGGGACTTAGGGGCCCATGGGTCGTGAGGGTCAGGAAAGGAGCGGTGAGGATGGTTCCCCGGTTTCTTGCTTGAGGGCTTGGGGGAATGGTGTTGCTGCCAACAAAGGTGAGGGAAACAGGCTGAAGAGCAGTTTTCCAGGGAGAAGGTGAGGAGTTTTGTTTGGGACGATTGCCTGTGAGACCTGGAGGGAAATGATGAGTGGCAGCGGACATGCTGGATCCGCAGCCCAATAAGGGGGCTTAGTCTTTGGCCTCCAGTGAGGATGAAAGCCAAAGTTGCTGATGAGAGGCCTTTGGAAGGGGACCCTCCAGGGACCCAGAAAAACACCACACATCATGAGCAGGCCAAGGGCAGGAGTCAGGTGAACGCTGCCTGAGAGATTTGGTGTTGGGGGAGAGGGCCCGAGAAGGGAGGTTGCTGTGGGGCTATCCGATGAAGGTCAGAAAGCCAACAGTGGGGTGTGGTAATGGGAAGGTGATGGAAGTGCCCTGGTGAAGGAGCTTCAGCTCAGACATGAGGCTGTAGCAGGCCCCAGGCACGGAGTGAATGGAAGATGAGACCCGTGGGGCCAGCCATGGGGTTTTAACACCGGGGGTCATGGTAGAGTTCCGGTAGAGGGTCCCTGTCTGCAGACCCGGCTTCACTCTTCTCTGCCCTCTCAGTGTGCCCTTGGGGGATGGAACCAGCACCCTCCCAGGTCTCTCTGCTCAGGAGGCTGCGTCCTCCCCCCTGTCATGTTCTGGAGAATTCCAGCTGGGGTAGTTCACATCACTCATTCTCTCCACATTTGTTGAGCACTCTGTGGGCCTGGCTTTATTCAAGGCACTGAGAGAACAGGTGACTAAAACCTGATCCCCTCATTGCCCTCCACCTTCCCTCCCCTGAAGAGAGAAAGCCAGATGGTGTCTCCTGGGGGAGAGCCGACACCTGATGCCTATGCAGAACAAAGTGTAGGGGCTGATAGAAAGATGGAGGAGGCAGGGTGGCCCCAGGGGAAGAATGTGGGGCTGATGAGGTCAGGAGGCCTGGCTTGGCCACCGCCTGGACCTTTGACACGGGGCCACCCCTGAAGCTCAGCCTCCCTTAGGAAAGCTGGCTTGCCCTGGCCCCCTCCCTGCCCTGTAGCGAGGACCAAAGTAGCAACAGTGTGAAAGCTTCATGGCCTTGATGGGTCCTTGTGCCCGCACGAGGGCACTTTGGCCCCTGACTTCAGGGTCACACCACATGACTGCAGCCCTCACACAGGAGCATGTAGGAAGCCTTCCCTAGCTTTCCACCTGCTAACCCAAGACGTGTCCAACGTCGGTGCCGTTTTGTGTTACCCCTCAAAAAGAGGTGTGCTTAGATATTGTGCATTCTTTTACAATGAAAATAAATTCACATCAATTTTTTTTCTTGTTGTTTTTCAATTCTTATTACCTCTCTCCATGTTTGGAGATGCAAGATGTCTCAGCAGGACAAGGTTGTGTTGGGCGCCTGGGTGGTTCAGTCATTAAGCGTCTGCCTTCGCCTCAGGTCATGATCCCAGGGTCCTGGGATCGAGTCCCGCATCGGGCTCCCTGCTCCGTGGGAAGCCTGCTTCTCCCTCTCCCACTCCCCCTGCTTGTGTTCCTGCTCTCGCTGTGTCTCTCTCTCTGTCAAATAAATAAAATCTTTAAAAAAAAAAACAAAACAAGGTTGTGTTTTGGAAAGTGTCACAGTGCCTACGTCGGAGTCCCATACAACGACCTGCAATCATAATTGCTCCCGTTTCCACAGCCCATGGGCCACGTGTCAGGGACTTGACATGCATTTTCTCTCGTCCCCAACAACCTGTGAGGTAGAAAGGAACACACAGCTACTCGGTCACAGAGCCTTGCATCCCAGCCAGGACCATCTGATGACAGAGTTCAAGTACTTTTCTCCAGTCCTTGTGCTCTTGCTCTGATCACACTAGAAAAAAAAAAACACAGAAAAAAGCTCGGTTTGGAGGAATCTGTCAACATCAGCGTCTGTTTCTGCCTGCCACAGGGAAGCTTCCTGCAGGATCTGCCTGTTCCGATGTACACATGGCTTTGTGCGCCGTGAACTTGGCCGAATGTGCAGAAGAGAAAATCCCGCCGAGCACGTTGGTTGAGATCCATCTGACTGCCGCCATGGGGCTCAAGACTCGGTGTGGGGGCAAGCTAGGCTTCCTGGCGGTGAGTACCCTTCAGCTCCCTTCTGCGGACTTGCAGAAGCGCCCTTCCCCGGCCAGGAGCTAAGATGCAAAAACGGGTGTGGGCCCTGCCTTTGGGGGCCGACTACCTAGAGGGGTAGATATTCAGTCAGTGGGTTGTTTCACAAACATTGAGGCACTAAACAAAGTAGATCAAAAAAACAACAAAACCCCTCCTGGCCCTTATAAGCATAAGCAGGACATTTTGGTGCCTGAAGTAAGAAGATTGATTCCATGATACAGTGACCCATATTCAAGGGGTTAAATATATGACTATTCTGCTCTTCAAGTGGTCATAAACATTTTTGAGATTTTCTGATTGTGTCTCCTGGTGTTTTTATTCACACAAAAGGTAGCTATTGCATATCTTCTATTACTCTCAGTCCAGAAATGGGAAACAGTGCACATCTTTGAGGAGCTCACGTCAGACCCGGGGCAGGAATGGCTATTATCAGGCCGCCTGCATTGTGCCCGGCATGGGGTCAGCCTTGGGAATTCACAGTCCTTGTTATCAACTAGTTCACAGCATCTGCTGACCTCAGGCTTTCTCTTACTCCAGCAGAAAGAGACGTTTGATTCGGTGCCCACTTTGAGTAGGCTGCTGAATGCATCAGCTGTGTTCAGCACAGTGATCACATCTCCATTTGTTGCCGTATCTCAGTTGTGGCACTGATAAGCTGATGAAAAGGAACGTGCCCTGTGGCGACACTGATGTTTCCTAAAGTGTGTCACCCCAGTCTAGGTGACAGAGGGCATGGGAAAACCCAGTGTATTTTCTGTGTCTCATCCCTATTTCAGTGACCTTAGATAAGACATTTATTCAGCAAATGTTACCGAGTCCCTGCTCTGGACCAGGCATTCCCTGGAGTGGAAATGCAGTGGTGTGCAGAATATTCGCCCCGTCCTCAGGGAGCACACAGTCTGGCAGGGAATCCAGATGAGGAACAGGCCTTAATGATAGTGGGTGAGTGCAAGGCTGGGGCTCATTTGCCTGCCCAGAGAGCACACTGCTCTTGACCCAGTCTTAGAAGAAGGCAAGGTGGCATTTCTGGGCAAGGCCCCTCGAGGCTGAGAGCAGGATTGCATTGGCTAGGCTGCTTCCCTGTCCCATTTGTTTGTCCTGGTGCTCTGGGCCGATGTCATCACACTTGTAACTTCTCTGCCCCCAGAAAGTGTTTTGGAGACACTAAGTTTATAGAAATACAATGCACATAGAAAAATGTGTGCATTTTAATTTGCAGCTTGTTGAATTTTCACAAAGTGAACCCACCCATGTAACAGCAACTGCCCAGATCAAGAAGTAGGACTTGCAGGGCCCCTGGCCGGCTTGGTCGGTGGAAGATGTGACTCTTGATCTCGGGGATGTGAGTTCGAGCCCCACGTTGGGTATGGCGATTACTTAAAAATAAAATATTTTTAAAAAGAAGAAGTAGAACTTCCCATCGCCCCCAGAAGCTTTTGCAGGCTTTCAAACTCACACTGCCCCCTACAAAGATAACCATTATTCTGAATTCTGGCACCATAATTTAATCTGCCTCTTATTTGTTATTTCTTTAAACTTTTTATTGAAGTATAATATGCATGTAGAAAAGTACACAAATCATAAATAACAGTTCAGTGACTTCACAGAGTGAATACACTCACACAGCCAGCAGACAGATCAAGAACAAAACATGACCAGGACCCCAGAAGCATCCCTTGAGCCTCCTTGCAGTCAGCGAATCCCCCTACTCCCAAGGCCTCCAGCCAGGGTAACCACCATCCTGATCACCTCAGCTGTTTTGCCTCTGTTGGAACTTTACAGAAGAAGGTCACACAGTATGTACCGTATGTGTCTGGCTGCTTTCGTGCAGTGTTGTGTGCAAGATTCATTTGTGTTGTTGCATATAGTTAGACTGTCCATTCTCATTGTTTCCCATTCTATGACTAGACCTAGAGATGGACTTTTGAGTTGTTTCCTGTTCTTGGTTATTATGAATAGTGCTGATGTGAAGGTCCCTGTTCATCTTTTGGTGAGCATGTGATTGCATTTCTAGGGATGGGGTTGCTAGGTCAGCTGTTGTGAGGATGTTCAGCTTTAGAAGACAGTGCCTACCAGTTTTCCAAAGCAGGTATACCAGTTTCCACTCTGCCGGCAGTGTAGGAAAGAAGGTTCTAGGTCTACATCCTCACCAAACACATGATTGCATCATTTCTGGCCCTTCTGGGGTATCTCATAGTTTTCATTTGTAATTTCCAGGGAATTAACAATGTTGAGCACCTTTTCATTGGCCATTTGGATAATCTCTTGTGAAAACCACATTCAAGCTTTATACCTGTTTATTTGAGATGTCTGTCTTTTTATTGATTCAAGGAGTGCTTTATTCTGGCTTTGATCCTTTGTTGGATATGTGTTTTGCATGTGTCTCCCTCTGTGGCTTGCCACGTCTCTCTTGTTCTCTCTTTCTTTTAAAGATTTATTTTTGTTTAAGATTTATTTATTTATTTATTTATTTGCGAGAGAGAGAGAGAGAGAGAGAGAGAGAGAGAGCACAAGCAGCAGGAGGGGCAGAGGGAGAGAGAATCCCAAGCCGACTCTGCCGAGATCATGACCTGAGCTGAAACCAAGAGTCAGATGCTTAACCAACTGAGCCACCCAGGTGCCCTCGTTTATTTTAGAGACAGAGTATGTGTGAGCAGGGGTGAGGGGCAGGGAGTGAGAAAGGGAGAGAATCTCAAGCAGACTCCACGCTGAGCATGGAGGCCGACTTGGGGCTCAGTCTCACAACCCTGAGATCATGATCCGAGATGAAACCAAGAGTCAGACCCTCCACCGACTGAGCCACGCAGGGCCCCTGCCTAGTCTCTCTCTTCATGGTGTCAGTTGATGAGCACAAGTTCTTAATGTTCATGAAATCAGTCGATTAGTCTTTTCTATTACAGTTAGTTACTTTATGTCCTGTTTGGTGAATCTTTGCCGTATCTCAGTTTCGAAGACACTCTACTGTACTTTTTTTCCACACCCAAGTCCATATCCACCTGGAATTGATTTTTTGTGTGAGGTGGAGATGCAAGATCTACTTTTTTTTCCCATATGGAAATCGCCCTGCCTCCAGACTCTGTTAACTAAAATGACTGTCCTTGCCCCACTGCACCAAGTGGCACTTTTTTCATAAATCAAGTGCCCATGTATAACAAATCTGCTTCTGGATGCTCCAGTCTGTTCCATTACACCAACACCACACGCCCCTAATGGCTGAGCCTTCTAATATGTCTTGATATCTGGAAGTGTCAGCCCTCTAGCTTTAGCGACTAGTTTTTGCCCTTTACTCTCCCCTGTAAATGTTAGGCTCATCCTTTCATCCCAAAAGCTCCACTGGGGTTTCGATTGTCCTTACTGCCAGGACGAAGCTGCGCTTCAGAGGGACTCAGCCCACTTGAGGAAGGAGTGTGTGTGTGGCAGCTGAGGATCAGGAAGATGTGCCCTTAAAACTGTCCTTGCCCGAGCCCCCTCCCCAAAAATATTTGATGTGTCTAACAAGCAGTGAGCAGTCTGATGGGTATTTCCTCAGTTTCCTCCTTGCACGTGCTAACATTTACGCATTATAATCTGTTTAATGTGATCCTACTTGCAACACCGTTCTGCCACTTGCTTTTTTCCAACCAGCCAGTGAGTCTTGGGCCTCTTGTCTTTGCTGCCTCCTTACTCCACAGAGGTACCTGGTACTCCAGTGCATTTGCTGGGGGGCATCCGGTTGCTTCCCGTATTTGCAGTTATGGTGCTGCAGGCAGTGTCACCTCACGCTCTCCTCACCCACTTGTACAAGTTTCTCCTGAGGTGAACTCTCTAGAAGTGGTGATGCTCCCTCAGAGGGCATCAATATCTGCAACACCAATGGTATCACCATATTTGCATTTTCAGTAAGGTTGGGCAGAGGAGAGGCACTGATTTCTAGGAAAGTGACCGCCCCTTTCATCTGTTGGCTTCTCTTGAGAGGGGCCAGACTAAGAGACCCAGACAGTACTTTCCTAAAGAGGAAGCAGCTTTGAATCCAGTCGAATATATTTAGCTAGCAAATGAGTCAGACTTTGAGGGCAAACCGAGGGCTGGCCTCTGTGAAAATGGTTTAGACCAGAGGTTCCTAATCTTTCTCAGTTCATGGCACCCTTTGTGTCTCAGTAATTTTTTCATGGTTGCCCTGGGCTAAAAGAAATACCTAACAGTTCTGTTTATTAATTACTTAGGTACAGACACCTTAATACACATTTATGTCTTAACAGTTTACTAGCCATTAAAGAAATATACACAAAATTGAAAGAAGAAATAGTATTTTTTTTTCTTGATAAGTGACCTGATATTACTGACTACTGGGTACATGTGCCTGTTGGGTGTTGCATACCTTCTCAAACTTTGAAACCAGAGTAACACCACCAACTTCTGATTTTCAGACAGCGCTTGCGTTTTATTACAATAGCTTCTAAAAACTCAGCTTCATGAAGATGTGACATCTTCCAAAGGAAGGTCATGCAGTCTCACATCGAGACTTCAAACTACCACCATTTAGTAGTTTACATGGTGTCTGACTCATGTTGGGCATGGCTGTATTTACCTCAGAAATGTGAAATATCCCGTGGCGCCCCTGCAGCTCCCTGTGGTGCTTTGGGGTGCCTTGGCACACAGTTTGAGAACCATCGGGTAAGCCTGGTGTGGGAGGACACAATGTAGAATTGGGACTCGCTAGGGACCGCGGGGTGGCTCCCAGGATCTAAGCAGTTCTGAGTCTCCTGCCACAGCTGCTCCATCTGGCAGTTAGCAGATGAGTTAGAGGGGAGGGGGCTCCCAGGCTGGAGCTTGGGTGGATTCTGGTGTCTGTAAAATTTAGGAAAATTACCATAGGATGATAATGCCAAGAAAATTAAAAGAGCAACAGAAGTTATTCTTTTAGTTTACCTTCTAGAAATTACACTGTGGATGATTGTACCCCAGGATTTATATGTCTTATTAATTCAAACCACTAAACTCCAGCTCACGCACACACACACTGAGATGTCTTAGAACTGAGATTTTTCTCCAGAATTAAGCTTAAAAATGTATTTTAACGTGATGATTTTCTAGATCATTCTTTGGGTTCCTCTTGCAAAACCACCTAACCAGGCTTTGTTTCTGCTTTGCTTTGCTTTTTTTTTTTTTTTTTAAGATTTTATTTATTTATTTGACAGAGAGACACAGTGAGGGAAGGAACCCAAGCAGGGGGAGTGGGGGAGAAACAGGCTTCCCATTGAGCAGGGAGCCCGATGTGGGGCTCGATCCCAGGACCCTGGGATCATGACCTGAGCTGAAGGCAGACGCTTAACGACTGAACCACCCAGGCAGGCGCCCCTGTTTCTGCTTTTCTTGGTGACGTTTGGGCCTTTCTGAGGGACCAGTTGTTTGCAGTTACCCCTGCAGCAGCGCTGTGCTCCCTTCCTGATCAGGTAACCGTGAGAAGCTTCTCTGACCTCAGAGGCCCTGGGATGGCCACCACCCCACCCCCAACCTCTTGTCCCATTCGGGCTCCTCCACTGCAGTTACAAGCTCAGATTCAGCAAGCATTTTGTTGAGGGTCAGGAGAAGGTCATGGGATTCCTCTGCATCTGTTCTCCAGTATCCCGTCTCCAATACAGCGGTCCGCAGAGAGATGGGAAGGTCCTTAGTGCTGCCGGTCCCGTGATTAGAGACTTCGGGGAAGTGCTGTGATAGTATTAGAGTATCTGTAGAGCAGTTTGGCCAGGTCATTTTCTCTCAGATTCAGGCAGCACTGAATATCTCCACTGCCCCCATGAGAGTCCATCATCTTAGTCTGTGTTCCCTGAGTGGCACTTGGGCAGTGCTATTTCTGACCCTGGCATTCAAGTCTTCTGAAGCCGTTATATTAGCTGATGGCTACTTAGAGAGCCCAGTAAAGGTCAGAACCATCAAACTGAACCAGACAAGGAGGCACCGCCCTCATTGTGGAGGCAAGGGCGGAAGTGTGAAGGTTGAAGTCTGCGTGCCTGTCCCGGTGGCCCCTCTGGATTTTCTGAGCACTGGGTCTTGTGCTTCTACCTCCCTCCCTCCCATCCTTCTGGGTTCAGCTCCTCAATTCAGATTAGTCTGCACGGGGTGTATGGGTTGGAAATCATGGATTTTAGAGTAAAAATATCCTCACTCCATAAATGACAGAATTTCTGAAAACTTGGATAGACAGCATGCCTGCAGTTCTTCCTCCTGGAGGCCGAGAGTGATGTGACCCTCCAGGCAGAGGGGAGGGGCTTGGGAGACTAGGGCACTGGCTTCGAACGGCCCAGCAAAGAGGCTCTGAGTGTCTCTTGGTCTTCCCTCACAGGCTGGTGTTCATGTCAGGGGATCATCTAGGGATGGTGCGGAAGTCTCTTCAGGGGGCTAGAGAAAGCCCTTGCAAGGCCAGCTTTGGGGGGAAAGACATCAGCCATATACACGCACGCCTGCCTGGGTCCTTGGATGAACCATTGGCTACCCCATCACTCCAGTGCTTTCCTGTGTGAGGGTGATACAAATAACAGTTCCTAGCCACTTGCTTTGTGCTTCTCTATACTCTTGATACTCATAGCTAAAAGAGATGAAAAATTAGTCAAAGTAGAACACTCTTTTGCCTCAAAATATTCTAAAGGATAAGTAATTAAAGTGACAGATAAGAAAAAGTCCCAGGATCCCAGGGACCACCTGGCTTGGACACGGAGGCCCTCACAGGGCTGAGGGTGGAAATACAGCTGCGGAGCCTCTGTGACCTCTCCTCCACGAACCGCCCCTCCTCACCTTTGCAGGTTCAATGCCAGCAGGGCCAGAGGGAGATTCCAGGAGGGTTAGGCCTACGGAGCAGGGCAGGGTACAGCGCGGGCCCCACCGTGCCCTGAAACCCTGTACCCCCCCTCCTGTGGGAGGTGGGGCCTGGTCACCAAGTCCAGCTGGCTCCCCCAGAGCCACTTGCCCTGGTTTCAGTGGTGGCGTTTACTTCCACGGGTGTGAGGGGCCCGGCCCTCCTGTTGGTCTTGCTCCAGCCTGCCTCCACCGCGGTGGTGCTTTCTGATAGCCCCACAGTGGCCGCAGCCAGCATTCTGCCACCATGGAATTACCCCTGGCCCTTGTCCTTCTGCAGAGCTACTTCCTCAGTAGAGCCCAGAGCCTGTGTGGCCCTGAGCGCAGCGCGGTCCCCGACTCACTGCGCTGGCTGTGCCACCCCCTGGGCCAGAAGTTTTTCATGGAGCGGAGCTGGTCAGTGAAGTCGGCTGCCAAGGAGAGTCTCTACTGTGCTCAGAGGAACCCAGGTGAGAATTTTGCAGCCACTGAGGGTTGGAGAAAACCACGAGAACCCCCAGGACTTTCAGGGGGACTATGCTCCAAACACGTGGGGACTCGGTCTTGTTCTCGCCCTTACTCCGGGTGCTTTGGAGACACAGAAGATGAGTGGAGTTGCTGTTCGCTGGCCCCACTGGAAAGCAGAGAACAGTAGGCGACAGGCAGGCATCAAGTGCTCAGAGTGGTGGCAGGGACGGGACTCCAGGCAGCGGGGGGTGCGGACTTGCTGTCCCTGCTGTTTGACAGTGATCCGAGGCGACTCGCCCCGCTCTCAAACGTGAGCAGCCGGTGGCGAGTGAGGCGTGTTGTGCAGGAATGGCCTGGGCGTGAGCTTCCACTGTCCTTTTATAATCACGTATGGCTCAGTATAAGAATGGCGCACGACACCAAAAAGAAAGGATACAAGTGAAAGCCTCCTAAATCTCAGCTCCATCCCCGTGGTCTGCTTTGTCTACACTGCAGACTTCCACAGGCTTTCTCACCTCATGCAGGCTCTGTTTCTAGGCCTTGTTGCCCAGAATGTGTTCCTAAGTGTCCCTGTCAGATGGTGGCCCCCACGTCTGCACATGGGACAGGAGGGAAGGGGCCGTTGCCACCCTGCTTTGGGCCTGCCAGTTGGGAACTTGGCCATGACAGCTGTTGCAAGCATTACGAGGCCCCTCGTTTAATCAGCTCAGCCAGACCATCGCTGGCCACAAAAGCCTGGAAAATAGGAGCAGGTCTTCCATGTCATGTCAAGGCAGCGGCCACCACTTTGTTCTCCTCGGTTGGCTGTCCGCCTTCCCACTTTCTGTTTACTAATAAGGCTTGCAACCCCAACCTTGAATGGAGGTACTGAGTAGTGTGCCAGGAGACACAGCACCGCTCCCCCACACCTCCCCCTACCCTCCAACTATCAAGCAGGGTGCTTCTGGGCTTTGGTGGAGAAGGGCGTTTGATCCCCATTCAGAGAGGAGAGCTGTTTCTCAGGTTCCTCTCCCCACCCTCTGTTTTCTCTGCAAAGACAAAATGGGCTCATGAGAAGACCATCTGACCCTTTTGGCCTTTTCCCCCCCTTCTTCAGCTGACCCCATTGCCCAGGTCCACCAGGCCTTCTGCAAGAACCTGCTGGAGCGAGCTGTGGAGTCACTGGTGAAGCCTCAGGCCAAGAAGAAGGCTGGCGACCAGGACGAGGAGAGCTGGTAATGTCCCCAGGATGGGCCCCTGCCTCCGGCATCTGCGAGGCCCACGCACCGGGCAGGAAACAAGCCCTAGTGTAGGGTCTGCGGGGAAACCAAATGACTCCTTGGTGTGTATTTCTCAAAGCTGGCAGCCCCACGAGAGTCCCGTGGGAGCTCTAACCAGCCCTCTTTACCGTTTAGCCCCAGACCGAGTGTGCTGCCTTCCCCATCCCTTCACCAAGTGGAGGCAGTTCTTAGATCAGAGATCTGACTGGGTTGCTTCGCTTTTTGGGGTGTGGAGGGGGTGAGGCCTGCCAAGGACAGAGGAATGGAATGTCGTGGGCTGAGCAGAAGGCAGACATCTGGGGGACCCAGACCTTTATACAGTGTGCCAGGCAATTTCTTATTCTTACAGAGCAATGGAACACAGTCTTTCCTCCACAGAGTGAGACGTGCAGGGCAGACAGGTGCCAAAGTCACGGTCCTACAAAGCCCAGGTCCCAACTGGAGTGCACCTGAATGGGGAAGGGAGGCCAGTTCTGCCCCGTGACATCAGCAGACGGGTGGGAGGAGAGGACATTGAACTAGGCCTTGAGGGGAGGAGTCGGGTTTTTCTGGACAAGGGATGAAAGAGAAGGGCTGGCGCATCAGGAGCAGCCCAGGGACATGTGAAGAAAGAAGGCCTGTGGAGACTGGGAACGGCGTTGGGGGCCGGGCTCAGGGTGTGTCTGGCGCAGTGCAGGAGAGGGGACCAAAATGGCCATTGGGTCTTAACTGGAGCGTCGAAGCCAGGCATGAGGGTGGGCCTTCTGTATGTTCTGATTGATATACAGTGGGACCGTTTCTTTTCCTTCTAGTGAGTTCTCTAATGCTCTGGAGTACCTGAAATTACTGAACTCTTTTGTGGACTCTGTGGGGATTGTGACCCCACCCTTCTCCAGCAGCTCCGTGCTCAAGTCAGCCCTTGGTAAGCATTCTGCAGGGTGGCTCTGCAGGCCTCGTGTTGCTTAATTCACTCCTTCACAGCCTGTTTGTCCTAGGGGGTCCGGGGCAGTTATGAGTGTGCAGTTGGGAATCTTCTCTGGATCTGAGGTGTGTATCTGTGGCCTGCATGTAGCCCCAGCCCATAGGTACCCACTGGTGGGTGGCATTCTGGGGACAGGAAATCATGATTCTCCTAGAAGTGGGACGAGGAGCAGTGAATATCGTTCCTGGGCCCTGGCTGAGTGGGGCAAGAACCTTCCCAAGCACCCAGACTGGGCAGCAAGTGGTCCAGACACTGGGGGCTGGTGGTTGCTCACTCTCGGATGCACAGTGGCCCCAAGGCTGCTTTTGGGTCTGACACCCTCTGCTGAAGAGACTTTTTCATCCGGTTATCTGTACTGCTCTGCAGCTCCCCATAGGTTGAGCCAGTGCAGCCTGCTGAACAGGACATTGGCCCCAGGACATGCTTTGCTTCTGTCCCCAGACTGCCAGCAGGATGATGGTATAGCAGCTGTTTCTGAGGCTGCTGGGAGAGGGGGCTATCAGGCTCTCTTCTGGCCATTCTCCCCCGGGGAGGAAAAGATTCTAGAAAAGCAGCCACCCCTGACCTCTGACCCTGTGGCCTGTCTTGGGAGAAGCACAGGCTCTTCTGCCTTTTATCTTGCATTTCTGCCCCCCACCCCTGGCACGGCGAGACCACCAGCACCGTCATTTTGCCGCTGAGAAAACTGAGCCTCTGAAAGGGAAAGACAAGATTCTAACAAGAGCCTCTTAATGCAAACACTTGGGAAGCCCCATTTTTCATGACTGTTGGGAGATTCAGGTTGTTTCCAGCATTTTACTTAAAAATTACACTAAAGGGGGCGCCTGGGAGGCACAGTCGGTTGAGTGTCCAACTCTTGATTTTGGCTCAGGTCATGATTTCAGGGTGGTGAGATCGCTCAGCGGGGAGCCTGCTTAAGATTCTCTCCCTCTGCCCCTCCTCCCTGCTCGTGCGCACGCGCACGCACGCGTTCTCTTGCTCTCTCTCTCTCAAATAAATCTTTTTTTAAAAGTTACACTGCAGTGAACATCTTTGTTATTCTTTTTTTTTTTTCTCTGTTTAGGCCAATTTTTTGATGATAGGTTGCCCAAAATGGGATTACTAGATTAATAGGAGTGAGCATCTTTAAGGCTCTTGATACAGGTTGCCAAACACTTTCCAAAAGATAGTGCTGGCTCATGTCCCACCAGAATTGTATGAGGGGGCAACCCAAAGGTCCCCAGCCCATCTGCAGAAGGTAATGATGGCTCGTGCACATGGGAACTGGGCACACACAGCCAGGCTGAACGCTGTCGATCTGCGGGTGCTGGAGTCACGTTTGGTACTGTTCCGTTCTAGGTCCAGATGTCATCTGTCGGTGGTGGACATCCGCCATCACTGTGGCCATCAGCTGGCTCCAGGGAGACGACGCGGCTGTACGTGCTCGTTTTACCGAAGTAGAGCGTGTCCCCAAAGCCCTGGAAGTGACAGAGTGCGTAAGCCCCCTTGACCACTTACCTCTCAGGGAGGGGAGGAATCCCAGAGGCCAGGCGTGCCAGGCTCCCTTCTCCATGTTAGCAGGAGGGAGCAGGTCTGTGTGGTCACTGGGGTGAAAGGTCAGGCAGCCTGGGGACTACATGGTAGATGGAGAGAGAAAGCGGGAGGGAGGAGGAGGGCAGCATGGAGAAACGGAGCTTGGCGAGCACCCCGTCTGTGCGTGTGTTGTCCCAGCAGCTGTCACTGCTAGTTCCAGGGCCGCCTCCCCCACCCCCCACAGAGCCCCAGGCTGGAGGGGGAGCAGTGTGGCTGCTGGTGTCTTCGGAAGCTCCTGGAGATGGTGGTGATGGCTCACGGCCAGCTCAGGGCTTGGGAGGGCCCGAGGATCCTCCTCTCGTGGGCCAGCATGGTCTCCAGTTTCCTTCCAGCTGCCTTTTAGCCCCCCGTTAGCCCTGTCACTAAAAGGGCCTTGGGCCTGTAGCACGAGGCCTAACCAGAGAGCTTTTGACCTTCCTCCTGGGGGACTCACACCTGCCTCTTGGGAGCATTTGGCCCATAGTGATGCTCCACCCTGCCTGCTGACACGGGCTGTTTCTGATTGAGCGTCCCTAACATCTTCTACAACTCCAGAGAAGTAGTCGAATGCTCCAAGACAGAAAAGCCCCACCAGGTCCGGTCCTCAGAGCCAAGGCTAAAACATTTCCTGTCAAGCAGACCATTAACCAGGAGAGCAGAAAGGAGCTGAGAAAAGTAGGTCTAGGCAGGTTCTCTGAGGTAGGTCTGACACCCCAATTTCATTTAACCTGTTTTTTAAGCACCCTGACCAGGCAGCACCCACCTTGCCCTCTACCCTGTGTGTGTTGTCTCTCAGCCAGTGTGCCTGAGGACATGGCAGGTCAATCGTCCAGAGTCCCCTCGTGTAAGCAGCGAGCCCTGGCATCCGCTAAGACCCTCAGCAGACATTCCTCCCCCTGAATTCAGTCCCTCTGGGGTCCCTTTGCTTTTTAGGGATAACGATCCTGTGGGACCCCTCTCCCATCCCCAGCCTCCCCAAGCCTCTCCCCGATCTTCTGTATGAGAAGAAGCTCCATTTCTCTAGGGAGTTGAACACCCAGCTTCTGAGGGAATGGCCCCTCAGAGAGCAGGTGCAAATAATGGAGTCAATACTTCATGCCACCATAGGTGGCAGCAAGTGGGATTGTGGCCACTTTACAGATGAGGAAACTGAGGCACAGATAGATTGTTTGACTGTCAGGTGGTTCTTTAGTGGCAGTCCTGCTGGTTGAGCCTGGGTCTTTGATCCTTTCCTCTCCGTCACATGCCCTTTTCCCAGGTCTCCCACACCTCTTCCTGGTTCCATGGTTTGAGTGGATGCTATAACTGAGGCCCTCTTGGTGGCAGCTGCGTTCTGAGTTCTGAGAGGCAGCAGTGCACATGAGAGCCGGTCGCAGCCCTGAGCAGATCGATAGTGGCCGGGCCTGTGCAGGCACTTGTCCTGTGGGCAGCTGGTGCGATTGCCTTCACCAGGCCGGTCGTGGCTTCTGTGACGCAGCCAGCACATCTCTTCACTGGGAGGGGTTCTGGGCCAGTGGGTGGGAGGCCTGGCAACCACAGGTCGGTGTCAGGGGGACCAGAGGTAGGTACAAAGGGCCTGACCCAGTGGGCAGCCCGAGGAGGCTGAGAGGGGGCAGGACAGGAGAAGGCAGCCCAGGGGGCACAGCAGATGGACTGAGCCTCAGGGGGCAAGTTGGTGAGAGGGGGCACTCCTCTGCGACCGCGTCAGCAGAGGCGCAGGGGTGGGAAAGGAAAAGGAGATGAGCTCCGGGGGCCTGCGTCCTGGAGCAGCTGGAAGCAGATCAGGGACGGGGGCCGTGGCTCGGCTGCGAAGGGCCTGCCCTCTCTCTGCTCCCCTTGTTTCCTTCCCTCCAGCCACGCTGGCCCCTGGCTATTCTCCAGGGCCTTTGCACATGTTGCTCCTCTGCCTGGAATCCTCCCTAGCCGCACGGCTCACTCCTGTTTCCTCAGGTCTCTCTTTTCCAGAGAGGACATCCTTAACCACCATGCCTCATAAGATGCCACCTTCTTCCTCTGCTTGACTTTCTTTCGTGGCACGTACACTGCCTGGCATTACACCTCAGTGTTCAGTGCGTGATCTGACTCCTGCACTAGAAAGTGAGCGCCCGCAGGCAGGGACTTGGGTCGTTGGCTGCTGCATTGCCAGGCCTGGGGCTCTGCCACCATTCCCTGAATGAAGGAGCTGCTTTGGAGGGGGAGCCCCACCCTCATTCAGGGCTGGCACTTCGGATCTGGAGCCATTATGGCGGCATTTGAGTGGACAGACCCACGTGTCACCAGCTCAGGCCCCTCTTGCTGCCCGGGTGACACTCGCTGACCTCTTGCCTCTCCCCTCCAATGCCCAGGAGCCCCCTGGTGAAGGCCGTCTTCCACACCTGCAGAGCCATGCACACCTCACTCTCTGGGAAGGCAGATGGGCAGCAGAGTTCCTTCTGCCACTGTGAGAGGGCCAGCGGCCACCTCTGGAGCAGCCTCAACGTGAGCGGGGCCACCTGCGACCTCACCCTCAACCACGTGAGTGCGGGCTTGCCTGGCGCCTCGGGAGGCGCTCAGCTGTGGTGGGGGAGAGCACTCCGACTTACCTGGAGCTTACCTGGCCTGTGGGCCTGTCCAAAAGGCAAACCAGGCCAGCCATTCTGGCCCGGTTGGGGTCCCTTTTAGTCCTGCGGGCAAGTACGTTTCCACCTGCACTTTTGCTGGGTTCCCTGAGTCCCGGATCCTGCTGGCCAGGGTTCTGCATTTGCTCTAGGCAGCTTCACAACTTCCCCCAGCTGCTGCAGGCCAGCCTTCGAATGGGCGCCTGCCCGCTCCCGCACTCACCCCGGGCGCCTCTGTGGCCAGATGCACGCGTCCTTGCGGGCAGCTGCGGTGCATTGTAGTTGCATTGCATGTTCTGGTCGTACCCATGCAATGTTTCCACAGTGCATCACAGAGGCCTGCCTGGCCCTCGAGACTCTCCCTCCCCACGCTTTGTTAGAGGGCACTGCAGTCACTGTTGAATCCCAAGGCCTGGCCGTCCCAGCGGAGGGGAGGGCAGGAGTGCCCACAACTAAAAGCTCACTCAGGAGCTTGGTTTCCCTCCACAAAGGGAGGGACGAGCTGTGACCTGGAGGGTTAGACTCTGAGACCCTCACTGAGGTTTGGTCCCCAGTGGCTAGCGGGGCACTTCCAGCTAAGAGGTGCTCAGGGGCCTCAGATCCTGGGGTGAACCCAGGAAGCCTGCCAGCCCTACAGGACAAGCCATGTGCAGGGAGGGCCCAAGAGTAAAGGCCCGTGGAGGAGCCCCCTCTTACTTGGTGCCTCTCCGCTGCTGGTCTCCTGTAGGGTTTGTCTTCATGAGAGAACCAGAGTCTCAGCTGAGTTTGGGGAATGTGAGAGAGGCCACGGCACCCTTAGGGCATTTTCTGTGGGAAAATGGGCCGAGAAGAAGGAGACCCTATGGAGCCAGGCATCTCTCAAAGGACATAACCCAGCCCCAGGCTGCTACCCCCATCCACAGGTGCTCCCCATAACGCTCACCTCTTAAAAGTGTCAGGTTTTGTTTGAAGAGGAAGGCCTCATCCGTGTCCCCCGGAGGCTATCATCAGCCAGAAAACACAGTGGCAAAGGGACAGGACACGGGCAGGCACGAGGCAGGGTCCAGGTTGGCTCCGGTGCCCTGGCGAAGGGGCAAGAAGGGGAATGTCCTGAGGGAGCCCATCTGAACTGGAGGGCCACGTGTGACCCCTCTCAAAAAGGGCTGGGCTGCCTCCTCACCCTCACTGCTCCCTGGTGCTGATGGGAGCCAGGCAGGCGGCCCGGCCTCGTGGGCCCCCACTCACGCGGCGTCCGTGCTTACTTAGCAGCTGGCATTGACTGTGCTTCCCAAGGCCGGGCGCGGGACACACACAGTGCTCTCCTGTAACACAACAGCCTTGTGGTGTCCGTTTCGTGGATGAGGAGACCGAGGCCGGGAGGTTCAGTCGTGTGCTGGTCGGTGGCAAAACCGCAATTGATGTAGGTCTGTGGGGCTAAACCAAGCATTCAGCGGCTCCGTGGTTCCGCCTTCTTTCACTTCTGTTTCTCCAACCCTAGGGACCACTCGGGCCGAGCCTTGGCTGCCTTCTCTTGACGTGAGCCTCTCCTTCCCCTCCTCCATCTCCTGGCTATGCTTCCATTTCAGGCCCTTCGATCCTACTTGAGGGGCAGGGCCGTGGCGCCTTTTGGGTATCTCACCTTCCAGGCCAGCCACGGGGGTGCTCCCGTGAGGTGGGAGGAACCTCTGCCTTCTGTCAGGGCCCTGACACACAAGCCACGCCCCTCTCTGGGCCTCACTTCCTCCCCCATAGAATGGGAAGAACAGATCTGCCACCTGCGGGCCACGGAAAGGACCAGATGCCACGAGCCCGAGTTCACCCTTGAGCTGTTCTCTTGCTCCCTGTGGTGTGTCTTCCAGGCTGCTGCCCTGTGGGACTCTCCACTCCTCCTGGCGCTGCTGAGTGTTGGGCTGGGGAGCACATGAGAGTTGCGGGGATCCCTGTCCCAGCAATAGGCCAGTCACCTGTCTCCTCCCTCGTGGCTCACTCGACAGGTGGTCCAGCTGCTGACCTGTGACCTGCTACTGTCGCTGAGGACAGCACTCTGGCAGAAGCAGGCGGGAGCCAGCCAGGCCCTGGGCGAGATGTACCACGCATCGGGTGCTGAACTGGCCGGCTTCCAGCGGGACCTGGGCAGCCTGCGCCGGCTGGCACACAGCTTCCGCCCGGCGTACCGCAAGGTGAGGCCCCGCCGGCCGGCAGGGAAGGGCGGGGGAGGGGGGGCGGCCCTGGAACCCAGTGGGGCGCCAGTGTGGGTCCTCTGAGGTCTGCCAGCTAGCCTGTCGAGCGCCGGGCGGGGGGCTGGGTCTCCCCTTCTGTGTTAGTGGAGTACCTGCTGTGTGACCGGCCCTGGGGCGTGGCGGCGAGCGGGGCCGCGGGGCCCACGGGCGGAGTGCCCCTCACCTGCGCGCAGAGTGCCCCTCACCTGCGGAACCTGCGGAACGCAAGGGTGGGAGGAGCTCCTGGCCCTGGGATGGCTGGGAAGGGCACCGAGAGAGCTCTGCTCTGGTTTTTCTAACTGGTGTCAGAGTGACAGAATCTCCCTAGAACTTCATCTCATTCCTTTTCTGAGCCGCTGGGGGCTTTGCTTCTGCCGCCTGACTGCCCGTCACATCCCTGTGGTGACGGCCACAGGATCTGAGAAGTCCCTGAGGGCAGTTGTATAATTGGGCTTACTGGACCCAAGTAATTTCCTTGTTTTATTTTTATTGCTAATTAGAGTAATGTACTTACCATGGTTTTGCCTGAATTATTTTCTAAAAACTCAAGTGAGAAGGGCAGAAGTGTCAGTGAGGGTGGGGGAAGGGCACGAAAGAGCGAGGCTGCCTGCTCCTTGGGCCCTCACAGGGTCACACTGTGGCTCCCCTGTGCAGTGAGCCAGGACGGACAGTGGGCAAAACACACATAATCACCGGGGACCCACCCCCCCGCTGGGGAAAAGAGGAGTGTGCCCCAGGGTTCGGGGCCCTGTGGTCTGTTCGGGGCACGGCTGGCATCAAAGGCCTTCTCGTGAGACACCATTTCCATCCTGCTTCCCTGCTGCTGACACTCTTCAGTGCTCCCCCCGTGGCCTTCCCACAGATGGAGATCCGAAAGTATAAAGGAACCTGGAGATTTTAAGGAATTCTAGATCTAGGCCTTGCCTCCCATTCCCCAGGGACTCGTATTTACAGAAGAGCTGCACTTTCACCTGGAAACCTTCTGGCCTTGCTTTCTGAAGCAACTGAAGGAAACAGGACAAAGCCTCCCTGGTGCCCGCCCAGCGAGCCCCCCCGCCTCCGGCTGCCCCTGCCTCCCACCTCGGCCGGTTCTCAAGCTGGAGGCAGCCCCCCAGGACTTAAGGCTGCACCCAGGCCTCTTGTCTTCCAGCCCAGGGGGTGTGTCCGCGCTCTCTTCGCGTCCAGGAGAGGGGAGCCGTCCTCTTCGTCTTTCTTGGCTCAGGCTCACGGCTGCCCCCCACCCCCCAGCCTGCCTGTGCCGTGCTCCCCGCTTCTGGCTGGGACTGGAAGGCCCAGTGAGGACAGAGGTTGCTTCCACGGGGAGAGCAGGGCAGGGTCATGTCGGGGGAAGGGCTGCCGTCGGGGCGGCCGCTGAGGTGCCGGGAGAGGCATCTGCTGGGGTCCGAACGGCCGTGTCCCCCCTGTGCCTCCCCAGGTGTTCCTGCATGAAGCCACCGTGCGCCTGATGGCCGGAGCCAGCCCCACCCGCACCCACCAGCTGCTGGAGCACAGTCTGCGCCGGCGCGCCGCTCAGGGCACCAAGCACGGTGAGTTGGCCGGCGACCCAGCTCTGGGCCTGAGCCCCACGGGTGGCCCCACCTGCAGCGTTCTCGGGGGTCGCGC
>NW_027397110.1:6675299-6714649 GCF_003265705.2 Callorhinus ursinus | reverse complement strand
TCCTGGAGGCCTCCCGGTGACTGGTCCCCCCACGTATCTCGCCCTTCCCGCAGGAGAGGTGGACGCCTGGCCCGGCCAGCGAGAGCGGGCCACCGCCATCCTGCTGGCCTGCCGCCACCTTCCGCTGTCCTTCCTCTCCTCCCCGGGTCAGCGGGCGGTGCTGCTGGCTGAGGCGGCCCGCACCCTGGAGAAGGCGGGTGACCGGCGCTCATGCAACGACTGCCAGCAGATGATTGTCAAGTTGGGGGGCGGCACGGCCATCGCCGCCTCCTGACCCCTGGGCTCTGCCCACCTCAGCCCGCTGCCTCCTTCGCCCTCCTCCCTCTGTCTCTTGGTCTCTCGCCCTGCTCCCTCTGGGAGTTGTGGGATGAGCCTTGTCTCCTGAGCTGTTGCCTGCCGAGGCTGGTCGACCACCTCAGCCTGGCAGGCCCCTGGGCCGAGCCCCCCAGAGCTGCTGTGGAGAGCTGCCCGGGGCCCCGGGGCCCACGGGGCTGGCAGAGGAAAGCCAGGGCAGGGCAGGCATTGAGGAGCTCCCTGACTTGAGAGCAGCGGGTGGCTCCCAACCTGCTTGGCCCCTGCCTCCAGCCCTCAACCCTCCCCAGCAATTCTCTCCCCAAACACCCCCCCTTTCCTGCTTCCTGGTTTTTTTATCAGGCTTTCCCCGTGGGGGACGTAGGTCTCTGGGCACCAGAGCGCCTCACCCTTGGCACTGTGCCCAGCTTGCCCCTTTCCCCCTTTTTATACAGATGTTTTTATACCCGTGTGCTTGGGTTTGCCGTGATGCGGGGCTGGGCTGCTGTGGCGTCTTCATTTCTGTCCTTGGGTCTGTGCCCTCCCCTGTGCCTGACAAAGCCAGTTCCTTGTTTTCTCTTTATCACACAGGACGGCCAGGGAAGGCGGGGGGCCCAGCCTTGGGGAGGCAAGTGGGAGGCAGGGGGCAGGCCTGGGGTTGGGTGAAATAATGTCGGCATTATTTTTTAATTTTTTAAAAAATAAATGGTATCTTATTGAATTGTCCTGTTCCTTCCCCCGCCCCCGCCCCCTGGGGCGTCAGCCCAAGCTCAGGGTAGGCCCAGGGGCTGGGAGACGCGAAGCCACCCAGCGGGACTGAGGACCAGGGGCCTTCAGTGTGGGTTCTCAGTTCCCTCCCACCCCAACTCCTTCCTCCAACTCCATCTCCAGTCTATTTTTATCCCTAATTCTGGACCTGAAAATAAGCCAGGGTGGCAGGGACCAACCCCCAATCCCTCCCCGTCCCTTTTTGGGGTGGACACTGGGAATAAGGCCCCCCCGCCTTGACGGGGGTCCTGGGAGGAAAAGTCCCACTTTTCTGGACCCCCCCCCCCCCCCCCCGGGTTGGTGCCTCCCCTGAGGCCATTTCTAGCAGGACCCAAGGACTGCCTGAGACCCCAGAGCCTGCTGTGAGGCTGAGAGGGGCTGCCTTCTCTCCCCGCCTGTGCAGGGGCCCCAGCACAGACTGGGGGGTGCACGCAGTGGGGGCTCCCCCGACGCCAGGTGCAGGCTGGAATGGCTCGGCTTGGACCTTACCCCCTTTTCTGTCTCTGCTGCCCCTCCCCCCACAGCCACTGTCATTTGTGGCCCCTGCCGTACCCCACCCCCCATGAGCCAGCCCTTGTGTCATGTGTATATACCGTGCCTTTTCTCATTATTGTTTTAGGGGTGGGAGGGGGTGGGTTTTCATGGAAAAGGGGCTACACTTATGGCTTCCTTGATATGGAATCATTCACTGTGTCCTGGATGTAGTTACTCAATAAACACAGACTGGTACCACCCAGCAGGAGGCGTGTGAGGGTCTGTAGCGTGACCGCTGTCATGACTAGGTGGCTGCGCGGCCTGGCTGCTGGGGGGTCAGGGACTGAGGACAGCCCCCCCCTCTGTGCTGAGAGGCCCCTGGAAGGTTTCAGTCGGAAGGACCTTCCTCCCCGACCCACACCGTCCCCTCCCTTCCGACGCCGCTGCCAGGACAGAACCTGGGACAGAAGGGCAGCCCGAGGCGCTGCCGGAGGCCGAGGTCCCTGTATCCAGGACACAGCTGGCTGCGCAGAGCAGCGGGGGTTTTGGATTTGGGGTGCTAAGCCCGTGTGTGTGCTCACCCCTCAAAGATAAATCTCCCCCCACTGGGTGGGCTGCCCCTTAGTTTCCCCTTCCTGGTCCGCCAGTCACATCCAAGTCCAGCTCCCGTACTTCCCAGCTGGGCCACCTGGGGCAGGGCCTCACCTCCGCTCCACTTACAGGGGTGCGCAACAGGGTTGACAGTCCCCACCTTTGACCAAGTCCCCGTAGACCTGTTGGCGGGTTTCAATGATACGACACACAACAAAGTACCGGTTAGAGTTAAGTACCTTAACTTGTGTGGCGGCTGAGGGCAAGACCACAGGCAGCAGTGGGCGGGAAGAGGAGCAGTCTGAAGTGAGCTGGGGATGAGTCTGGGGCGGGGAGAGCAGGGTCTGTGACCAGGCCTGGCTGAGAAGTGAGTCACAGCAGGCCACACTGTCCCGAGGGCCAGAGCAGCCAGGAGGGGCCCAGCTGCAGCATTTCCGGTGGTGGCCCTGCCCGTAGCCTCAGCCTGGCCCCCCCTGGGATGGAGATCTAGGGTCCTTGGGACTGAAAATGAGCAGGGGTTGCACCCACCTGTCAGGGCCTGTGTCACCCGGGTGGGTGGCTGTGGCCGATGTGCCCAGGAACCTGATCCTCTTGTGAGTCTCTGCAGGCTCCATGACTCAGCACCCACCCTCCTCCCCGGGCTCTCTACACAGCTGCAGGATAGGCCCGGGACACCCCACCCCCAGTTGAGGACTGTCTCCCCTACCAGCCATAGGGGTCCTCACTGCAGGCAGGACCACGGACTCTTGGCTCTGTTCTGTCCTGCGGCTTCTGGGCCTTGGATTCCTCAAAAGCCAGGAGACTGAGGTGGGCCCTCCTCCAGGTGAAGAGCTGGGGGCTGGGGGGCCTCAGGGCAGCCCTGCCAGGAGGAAGATCTGAGACTGCCTGTTCCTGGGGAGCAGCACTGCCCCACCCCACCCCTGCCAGGACACACATTCAGACCTTCCTTCGTCCCCAGACTGCCCTGCCTGCCATTCATCAGATTCACAGTTGCAGAAGACAGAAGAGTCCTAAACTAATCAGCTGGGTGACCTTGGCAAGTTACTTAGGTCTCAAAACCTCAATTTCCTCATCTATAAAGGCACACACCCATGGAGCTTTTGTAAGGACTAAATAAAAGCAGCAACAGATGGTGACCATTGTCATTAAAACAGTATACGATGCCTAGGGTACACAGGAGGGAAACTGAGGCCCAACTGGGCGGCTTTGTTGATGTCACACACTGAGGGGCATAACCCAGACCTCAACCTCCCCAACCATCCCTGGTACAACAAAACTCATACACCCAGGCTGCTGGCAATGCCCTGAGACACGGCTAGGTACCCGGAGCCTGCCTGGCAGGAAGGGGAGAGCTGGCCCAGCCGAGCATGTGTGAGCTCCCCGCAGCAGGGGCACTGCCAAGGCTCGATGTCCAGCATCCCCCTTCGCTTTACCCCCAGAGCAGCTACTGGGAGGAGGCTCCCCCATTCCGAGCACCAGCTGTCCGCTTGGCCCACTGCCCCCACCCATTAGGGGGGTGGCCCTGGACCAAGCCGGCCAAGTGGCCTGCAAGCCAGGTGCCGGCTCAGGGCCAGGTTATGTCAATGAGGATCAGCCCGGCTCAACCAACTCAAGATGTAGAGTGAGTGACTGGCTGGGGGTGGGGGCTCACCTCCAGGAAGGGGCATGGACCCTCCAGGGGGCCTCAGGCTCCCAGATAGCCCTCTCCCCTGTGCTCTGGAGCCTCGAGATGGCTGGGGCGCAACTGCCCCTCTCCCATGGCTCCCACGGGCGCGGACATTAAGCTTGGCATTCAACCCTGACTACCCTCTCCAGCCACTTCTCCCTGGCTCCCAGAACACTTGCCGGCAGCTCTCGGAGCAGTCCTTTGCTCTTGCACATGCTGTGCCTCTGCCCGGACCGCCGTCTGTCCAGTCAATGACCAATGCGTCCACCATCAGTGCCTGTCACAGCCAAGCCGGGGCTCCTTTATTGTCAGGGATGGGAGCCACAGAAAAGGCTTTATTTACATGAGGAACCCGGGCCCTAGGGCCCCGAGAACAGAACCACTGGCCTTCCCCAGTGGGCCCCTTCTTAGCCCTGCAGGCTCCAAGGCCCCAGTCCACTTTGGGCAGGCATAAGGAAGGGCTGGCCTTCCATGGCCGGCGCCCCTCCTCCCCTGGAACCGGCCCAAGGCGCACCCCCAGGCAGACGAGGGCCCCAGGAGACGCGAAGGCTCGGGAGAACCAGCGGGCCGCGTCTTCACACGGTGACCTCGGCTTTGCTATTGGTGCTCAGGTGCCGGGGTCCGCGGCCCGCGCTGCCATAAAGGCCAGGGGGCTGTGGGCTGAAGGCCTCGGGCAGCTTCTCCACGCTGAACTGGCGCCGGGGCGCGTGGCCGGGCCGCCGGGGTGCGGGGGAGGCCTGAGTCGCCAGGTGGCCGCGGGGGGCGGGCCGGGCCTGGCGGCCGGCGATCCAGGCCTTGTAGTGACCGGACGGAGCGAGGCCCACGGGGGCCGCGTAGCCCGGCGGGGCCCAGGGGCAGGCGTCGAGCAGCGCGGGCAAGTCCTCGCGGGGCCGCGCAGCCCGCGCCGGGAGGGTCCGCGGGGCAGGTTCGGTGGCGGGAAAACGCTGGTAGAAGTCCTGTGCGGTGGCTTCTGCGGGGACAGTGGGGGCGAGCCAGGGAGAAAGGTCAGGCCCCGGGGGCGGGGCCCCAGCGACTCGCGGGATGGGGTAGGGAGAGGCCAGGCCGCAGGGGCGGGGCCTCAGCTTCTTTGGGCGGAACGGGGCGGGGGGGAGGGGGGGGTCAGGCCTCGGGGGCGGGGCCTCAGCGGCTCGGGGGCGGGGCGGGCCGGGGACCCGCCGCGGGAGACGCGGGTCTCCACGCCCGGGGCTCTGGCTGCCGCGGTGGGGGACCAGCCGGGTGGCCCGGTGAGGGGACGGGAGGCCGAGGCGCGGGAGCCGATTGGCTGCGTAGGCGCGATACAGAAGCTGGCTGGAGCGCGGACCCGCAAGGCTGGGAACTGTGGAACTGGAACGGGGACCCTGAGCCTTGTGATCTCGGAGCTTGGATACCCGGGGTGCAGCGCCCGGCGCTCCCCGCACAGGGCTCTCCGGCCACTCACCTGCGCCCTTGAGCGCGGCTGCCTTGAGGGTGGCGTACTTGGCGTAGTCGGGCTGCAGCGTCATGCTGCCACTGCCCTGCAGCCTGGGGCCACGCAGGGGTCCCGGTGTTGCTGACCCCAGGGGCACGTTGTTGGGGCGCTTCTTGTCTGGAGCGGGGAAAGGGAAGGGGAGACCCGGCCTGCTGACGGGAGGACACTCTCCACCTGCACGAGCACTCTTCACTGTCTTCACCCAACTGCAGTTGAGCGAGAGCTCGTGGGGCGGGGGGTGTGTGGGGGGGGCGGGGAGGGGGCTACTTGAGGGAGACTGAGAGAGGAACCTAACTTGACAGAATCTCCGGGCCTAGAGCAAGGGGTCTGGCTCCGAGTAACATGAATGACAGCAGGCTGCCCTGAGTGGGTGCTAGCCCAATGGATGACTCCCCAGCATGTCCAGCTTGGGCCAGGCACTGAGTCCCAGGACCTGCTTCTCAGGAGACGGAGCTAACGTTTGAGGCCGTTAGAACCCACAGAGGGGAGGGGAGGGGGCTTGCTGTGAAGCCTGCCTCACCAGCAAGAGGCCAAGAGGGAGGCTCCAGCCTGGAGAAAAAGGCCCAGAGGGGTCCACAGGCTGGTGCCAGGCAGAACCCCCCCCCCCGCCCCGGCCACACACACACACCCCAGCACGGAGTCAAGCCCTAGAACCACAGCCTGAGCCAGGGAACCCTGAATCTGGAACCTTCCTCACGGAGTCCCTGTGACTGGAAGTTGCAGGACACCTCAGCAGGGCTCCCTTCACCAGAGGAGCTGACCGGCTTGCCCAGCCCCCACTCGCACACCTGCAAGAGGCCGGCAGCTCATTCCAATTGCGAGACAGTCAGCTAAGAGCCCCTGCCTCCCTCAGCACACACCTTCCCCTGCTCCCAGGCCCACATCAGACAAGGGAGTCCCTGTGCTGTAGATCGACCTCTGCCGGTCCCCCAGCTTACACACCTGTGCTGTTGGGGGAGCCCCGGGGGAGGCCATCACCCATCTGCACCTGGACACAGCTACCCAGAGGTGGGCCCAGGGGTGGGGGCAGTGGCTCCTGGGGGTCCGGCTGCTTCAGAAGTTCTGTGAGTGTCCTGTGGGGAAAGAAGCATGAGAAGCAGCCCTCCCGACCGCCTGCTTCCCCACTGGCCAGGCCCTGGCCTATCTAAGGCCAGCAGCCACCACTCTGTCACCCTTTCGACCTCTCTGGGCCTCTGCCCTGCGGTTGATCTTACACATCTAGTTTCCACATCTGGTTTCCCCAACCTGGCCACTTCCAGAGCAGGTCAGGAAACTCTAATGGGGTCACGTGTGGTCAGGACTACCTTGTTTTTCAAAGACTCCCCCGCTCCCAGAGTCCATTCTCCAAGACCCATCCGAGTCGAACCTCCTCTCCCAGTGAAAGCTCTGCAAGTGTCTCAGGCCCCTGGACGGGGCTTGTGCTGTTCCCCGCGCCGACAATTTTCCTCCATCTCCTTCCACAAAACTCCTACTCACTCTTCAAACCCCACCAGTATCCCTCCTCTTCCAGGAAGCCTTCTTTACCTGCCAATGTAACTCCCTTCCCGCAGCAGGGGCTTCTGCTGGGTCCTGGGACAAAGCTGCCACACAGGCATGGAGGGGAGGACAGACAGATAAGGGGAGGGAGGAGCCAGGAGATCCCACAGGGGCAGCCCCTTCATCCAAGACTATGTGACCTTGGGCAGCCACCTCCCTGCTACCAGGACACCCAGCCCTACCCAGGTGTGACAGCTTCTGACTGCGCTTTCCCTGCAGACAGCCAGACCCAGCCTCCAGCCCAGCTGCCTTTGGTGCTCAGAATCCATGATTTTCTTCTGGTGCAGTCTGACCCTCCCTCCTTCTGGGGCTGGGGCCTCAAATGGCTGAAGCACCAAGACGCGCCCTGGAGGTGAGCCCTCTGGGGTAGGTGCTGTTTGGCTGCAGTGTGGCAGGACGTGCGTGAATGCCTGCCTGAGCTGATCTTCATGCCCTGCGCGCTCCTCCGCCGCCCGCCCCGGTGGTCCCAGCTCTGCGCCAGCACCCATCTGCCACTTCTCCCAAACACCTCAGTGATTTTCATGCCTCTGGGCCTCTGCATCAACTTTCTCCAGGGACAGACTCCAGCTCCCCTCCAAGCCCTCTGAGCTTGGAGGGGAGCTGACCATCAACCTCAACACAGTGGAATTAAGGGTGAGATTCCGGGGGAGCGGGGGCAGGGGTTCAGCACACACCCGCACATGAGCTTAAGTTGGGCTCCAGATCTCCCCAGAGGAGAAAATAAAGGGCACATGGGAGCTGAAGCCCAGACAGAGGAAGGGACAGGCCTAGGCCACACGGCACATCACGGGTGGGCCAGCTCGTCCTGATGCATCACCAGGCCTCCTTCCCCGCCCCCTGTGGGTGAAGTGGGCTCTAGGGGAACGTGTCAGCTAGGTGGCCCAGCCTAGAGGTGTAGACACCTTCACGGCCCTCAGCTCCAGCGACTCCACTCTGGTCAAGGACATGCCCTGACTTCTCCTCCTTGCCCAGCCCGAGGGACTCCAAACTCAGGATCTGCCCCCACGGCATGCAGGACCCAGGATGAGAGCCTCCACATCACCAAGGCAGCACAGCGGCTGAGCCCAGGGTCCCACTCCCAGGCTGGAGCCTCCCTCTTGGCCTCTGCCCTGCAGCTGTCCGGGAGACAGGGGTGCCACGGAGTGCCCGGGAAGCCCTCATCCCCTGCCCCTGAAGTCTAGGAGGCGGGAAGCCTCCATACCTGGCCTACCCAGGCATGGGGGCGTCTCTAAATACCAGCCTGTCGCACACCCAAGGGAGCCCAGACCTGGGTGAGGAGGGCACAGGCCCCAGTACATGGGGTGGCTGGGGACATGTCAGCGTGTGAGTGTGGGGGTGGGCGTAGAGTTCCAGGGTGAGGACACAGAATCCCAGAGTCCCCATTCGAGCTAAGACCCCACTTGTAGACCCCACTTCACACAAAGCTCAGACTCAGCTAGCCCCTGTCCTGGCCTCAGCAACAATGAATCTGTGTCCCCCACATTTCCAGCGCCTTCCTACACAGGGAGAGACCCTGACCGCTGTCTGGGATGGGGTGGGTTGTGTATTGAGTGGAGCGGGTGGGAGGAGGCCTTCTCCCCAGGGAAAGAAGGTCAGGCCTGAGTCACAGCTATGGGGGTGGGGTGGAAGGCAAGTGGAAGGGGAGGGGGAGGAGGAGGAGGAGGAGGAGGAGGAGGAGGAGGGAGCCGCAGGGGCGGAGGGCTCAGCACCCAGCTCCCTCCGGAAGGTCAAGGGGAGACGGTATCAGCTGTCTCCCTCCATGAAGTGGGGGTGGGGGGCGTCACAGACCTGGAGACAGAAACAGGAAGGAAAAACCAGGAGGAGGGGGCTGCTGAGAGGGCCAGAGTTTCCAGACGGGCGAGAAGGATGAAGGATGGCGAGGGGGCACCCACCGGTCGGGAAGGACCGTCCAGGCGGGGCGGGCGGGGATCCCGGCCCCGGGGCCCCGGCTGGCGCGCGCTCACCTGGTCACGGTGCGCCGCGCGCGCGGGCTGTGCGCCCTCTCCAGGCCCAGGCGCGCCCCGATGCCGGCCAGCACGAGCAGCGCAGCGACGCCGCACACCGCGTAGACGGCCGTGTGGCTGCGCTCGCGGCCCGGGTCCCGGGGCGCGGCGGCGTCGCGGGCACGCGCGGGGGGCCGGCCGGTCTGCACCCAGGCCGGCGTGTCGTAGTTGGAGCAGCGGCTCTGGTCGAGGCGCCGCGGCCCGTCGTGGCAGCAGAAGCGGTAGCCGCACGTGCCGCAGCAGAAGCTGTAGGCGCCCGAGCTGCAGTTGAAGGGCGGGTCCCACTGGCCCATCACGTCGTAGTAGCCGCGGCAGCGGTCGCCCCCGGCCGGGGCTGCCGTGCCGGGCTCCGCGGGCTCCTGCGCCTCGGGGGCCCCCGCGCGGCCCGACGGCGGCCGCGCCAGCAGCAGCGCCAGCCCGAGCGCGAGCCGGAGCCCCGGCGGGCCGCCGCCGCCGCGCAGCCCCCGCGCCCCGGCCCGCTCCATCGGGCCCGCGCCTTCGGCTACAGCGCCCCGCGCATGGCGGCGCGCCGCGGCTCCCTGCCGCCCGGCCTCCGGGCCGGCTCCTCCGCGCCCTCAGGGGCCGCGCTCCTCGGCCGTCACCTTCCTCCTGGGACCCCAGAGCCGGGTGGCCACGGCCCGGAGCTCGCGGGGCCGCACCTCCGGTGGGCGCGTCCTCCGCCGGCACTCACTTTGGACCCGAGCCCGGCAGTCCTCGCTCTGGGACGCCCCCCGGGGCCGGGCGGCGAGTCCTCGCCCGCGCCCCGTCCCCGGCCTCTCCCCGGGCCTAGCGGGTGTGCGTGGCCCGGGCCTAGCGGGGGCGGCGGGCCGCCCGACACCGCTGCCTTCCCGCCGCCCGCTCGGCGCTGCCCGCGCTCTGGCTGCGGCGCGGGCTCCGCGCGGGCTCGGGCGGGCGGGGGAGGGAGGGAGCGAGGGAAGGAGGGCGGGCGGGCGGGAGGCAGAGCCGGGGGAGGAGCGCGGCCGCCGCGAGGGGAGGGAGGGGGCGCGGCAGGGCCCGCACGGCCGGCCGCGGCGCCCCACCGGGGACCCTCCCCGAAGGCCTCCGTGAAACATTCCTCGGAACTGGGAGCTCCAGGGCCTTCAGTTTATGGCTCTCAGGACTGTTACTTCGGACACAGGCCCGCGTGAGTGCGCCTCTGTTTTACGGGTGCGGGGCCTTAGGGGACAGAGAGGTCCCGGGAGGGTCGTTGCCGCCCTCACCCCCTTCTTCCTCCTTCCCATCCTCTCCGTCAGTTCCGACCGAGACAGAAGTGTGACAGGTGGCAGGCCCCTTCCCCGCTGTGCGCCTCGGTTTTCCCGCCTCTCAAATGGGAAGGAAACCCGGAGCAAGGCCGCCGCAGAGGGCCAAGGTTTGGTTCTCTCCGCGCAGCCTGGAGCGCAGCGTTAGCCCCGGGGCGCGCGCCCTGGTCCCAGAACCCGAACTGGGGCCCTGGGGTGGCCCCACTTCTATGGCCATGGGCATGGCCTGGTCCGCGGCCTCCCCGGATCTCTTCGCTCCCCCAGGTGTGACGGGGAGGAGATTGGGCCGGACCCGGACGCCGATGAGGGGGCGGGGGCATCGGCGGACCCTCCGCCCCGCCCCCCGAAGGACTCTCGGGGGCTCTGCCTGCCCCGGGAGAAGGAGGCGGAAGGCCGTTTGCACTTGGACCCCGCACGGAGCCGTCCCATGGTGTTTCCGAAGCGGTTTAACTGGAAAATGTGACCGAGCCGTGGCGCCTTGCTTCTCTCTGCCTCAGTTTCTCGTCTTAACATCAAAAACTCTTCGGGGAGGGGGGTGGTGGGCAGATTCATAATGCACCCCTTCCAGGAGGCAGGGGTCAACAGGGTGCCTCCCACTGTCCAGACGGGAGCACCAGAGAGCAAGGGCTGGGTGTCCACTTCGCCCCAGTGTTCCCACACAGCGTCGGATCTGCTGAATGAATGAATGAATGAATGAATGATGTGACTTTCGCCTCTAGTTTTTGTCGGATTTGGGCTCCTAGGGCTCTCCCTGCTTCCCTTTGCATCGTGTCTTCACTCGGCGACTGGGATCAGCTTATAAAAATGGAGGAAGTGGAGGGAGGAAGAAGAAGGATTTACATTTAAAGGAGGATCAAGTCCGTGTGTTGCCGAGATGAGGGGCTGACAGGCTAATTTCAGGTATTAGTGCTGAGAGGCCCTCCCCCCTTGGGGTCCTTCCTTGTGCCCAGTCCAGAGATAGCCAGCTCCCTCCTCCTTCACCCACAACACTCTTCTGATCCAGCTCAGAAGACCCTACTCCATTAGAAGACTATCACAATTTTAGAGACAAAATAGATGAGCAAAGCAATGAAACGAAATTGCCTTCATCCCGTCACCAGCGACAACTGAGGCTAAAATATGCCCCACTTTACATACTGTGTTTTTAGTTTACTTTTCACTGTCAAACTTTCTCTTTGTTACTCTGTTTAGAACTTAGTCGCTGTATTTTCTGGTGCAGCCATTCCTGCTTCCCCGGCGGGGGCGGGGGGGGGGGGGGGGGAGTCCTAAAAAGGGACTCCATGGCACAAACTGTCCGATTTGTATCAGCGCCCCCCCCTTGCCCTCTAGGTTACCAGGGCTCTGAGGGGGACTGCTTCTTTCCCCTTTCTCACCCAATGGCTGGGCATTAGGTTTAAAGAGGCTTGTCTCTGTTCCCCTGAGACTGTGGCCTCTTCCCAGGTAGGGTGACCCTACTGGGCCCAGAGCTCCCAGTGCTCCTTCCTGGGTTATGTCCCTTCCCCGGGCCCCTCTCTTACCCCACTGTCCTGGCATCACTGGGTGCTCCGCTGAGATTCCACCCCATGTTGCTGCCATCAGGTGTGTGTGTGTGTGTGTGTGTGTGTGTGTGTGTGTGTGTGTATATAATCTCCATTTGTCCAGTGAAGGAGCTGGGTCCTGAATTCCAGTCCCCTGCCCCCCCCCACTGATGTCCAGCCTTCAGCTCCTCCCCACATCCGTGGCTTCCTCTCTATCTCAGTCTGACTCAGTTCTCAGCCAGCAACCATAGAGGCCCACATCTACTGGGCTTATGCCGTGCACTTATGCTCTCTCAATGTTAACACACAGCCTGGGGGCGGCAGGGGGAGGGGATCACATGCAGAGAGACAGACCACGGCTGGCTGACTGAGCCCTGGGATCTGGCCATTCACTCAGCTGGCACTGCCCTTCAGGTCCCTGACCGTTTGCTAGGCAAGGGGATCTAGAAATGGAGCAGCCCAGCTGAAGAGTGACCCCTTTGCCCAGGCTGCCCTCCCTGGGCCCTGGGGTCTTTCTCCACAGCAAGGTACCAGAGCACCCGCCTCTTGTCTCCTCTGCCTGCGCCCCCCCCAAGCCTGTGTCACCAAAAATCGCCCATTGATCCAGGCTTAAAATAACCCCTGGCATCTGCAGTGAGCCCCACGGGGCGGGCAGAGGATCCGTGTCTCTGTGCCTGAAGGGCACCTGCCCCGCCCCCATCTCTGAGTGCAGGCAGCTTGAGTGTGAGGGTGCCTACGTTTGCTCCCGAATGTGAGCGAGAGTGCATGTCTGGGGCCAGCCTGGTTATGAGGGCCTTCCTTCCACCACGGACATGCGCGTGCATGTGTGTGTCGGTGTGAATGCACCTGTGCACACATGTTCTTCCTTCGCTGTTGAGGCCTCACCTGGTGCCCAGCTCTGGCTGTGCAAGGTTCAGGGTCCCGAGAGGTCATGGACATTAGGGAAAGGCCGGGATGGGCCTCAGTGTCCCCATTTTATAGTGGGGGTCAGTGACCAGTCTGCCCAGCTCTGGGCCCGGGAATTTGGGATTTCCTAGAGACAAACCCAAGACCCAGAGAGCAGAAATGACTTTCTGTAACTGGCACACAGCCAGGAAGGACCAGGGTCTGGCTTGGAACCTGCACTGTGAGTCCCAAACCTGCTTCTGGCAGGTTTCATACAAAGCGAGAGCGCAGCTGGAGGACCCTGGCCCAGAGCCCAGGGAAGTGTCCCTACACCCTGATAACACCCTTCATGCCTGACAATGCCTGGTACGCCCTGACTCCTTCAGGAGCCTCTGGCCTTCCACAGGCTGTTCTCTGCTCCCGGAATGCCTTTCCAGCCCCTCCCACAGACAGCTCCTACTTATACTTCATTTTGGAGCCAGATTAAAGTGGATCGGAACTCCTGCTCTAATAGGACAGTCGACCCTCCTAGGCCTGTTTTCTTTCAGCTAGCACCTCTTTGGCAGGGCTGCAGGGAGAAGCCAATGCCCCCCCCCCCGCCATGGAGAGACACACAGGTACATGCTGTCTGGTGGGAGCTCCCACCACCGCGGCACTAGATGGGTGATTGCCATCATGGGTGCCATCCGTAAGCCTCAACAGTCACATTCCCAAGCCCATTTTGCTTCCATTTCTTCCATGATGGAGGGTTACCCAAAAAGCAGAGATTCTAGAGAACGATGGACTTCCTGCTAGCACAGATGCCTATAACCAGTACGGGGAGCGGGTCGGGAGGGGAGGGCCCGCAGCTCCTTTGTCTCTCTGAGAGGCAGCTTGTGACTCAGGCTCCAGCTGCCTGTAGGAGGGAGGGGGCGCCCAGGCTGAGGTCGCGAGGGAGCAGCAAGGGTGGGGGTGGTGCTGGGAGCGGGGGGCTTAGCCTCCAGTCCCAATTCCTCCGGCACCCTCTTCCCGGCGCTCCCCTCCGCTGCCTTAGAGAGTCGCGCTGCAGACATCACAGCTGGAATTCCCAGATTAACACCCCCGCCCCCGTAGTCTCCCCCTTCAGGACCCTCCAGAGGCCCTAGTGAATATGCAGATCTGGAGCTGGCCACTAACTCCCTACGACGGGAATAGATTCAGAGATGACAGAGCTCAGCGGAGGCCACACAGCGCGTCCACCCACCCGGAACAGGCCCTCCCTGTCCCGCCGGCCTGCCGGTTTCTGGACACAATTCTGAGGTCAGCTCCGAGCCCACAGCCCGGGCGGAGGCGTCTTTGCGCCCCCTCGACACAGGCACGTCGCTCCAAAGCCGAGGCCACGCCCTGCATCCAGGCCTCTTCTGGCACGGGATGCTCGTGAGGACGGGGACCCCGCGTGAGCGTGGAGGTCCAGGGTTTGGAGAAGGTCCTGGTGGTCGTGGTCCCGCCGCTCACCAGGTGCCGCCCTTTCTCCTCGCCACTCGGCCTTGAACCCACTCCTTTTGCTGGCCCTGGCCCCGCCCCTTTCCTACTCCCTGGAGGCTTGGGGTCCTTCAGCCCCGCCTCGCCCCCGACCCCGCCCCCAGCCGCGCCTCTCGCCCTGTCCCCGCCCGCTCCGGGCTGCCGTCCCCGCTCCCCGCGCTCGGCGGAGGCAGGTCTCGGTGCCACCTGCAGGGCTGACCGCAGACGCTGCGGAGATAGACTTTCGCCTGCCCCGGAGTCATCTTCTGCATCACAGAGTCTCTGCAGCTCGGGGGAGGGAGGAGATGTTCGGAGGCCCTCTGGGTCCCGGGACCACTGTAGCGTTGCCTGGGCAGCTTCCCCCCCCCGAGTGCCGGGAAAGAGGGTGAGCCGGGAACTGGGACATCTGTGTCTTCCCCGCTCCTCCCCGACCCTCCCTCCGCGGGACCCTGGGCAGTCGTTCCTCCCCCCTCCCCCCCCCACCACCTCCACCCTCGGGTCCGGACCAGGCAGCGGGCGAGCAGGCACAGAGTGGAGAGAGGGCAGCCTTCAGTCCCCGGTGAAGAAGAATGTGGCCTGAGCCACGCAAAAAAGAACAAATGGGAGTGAGCTCCCACCCTGTGCCCAGAGGAGTGCCAGAGGGGTCTGGTGAGACACTAAATGGTGGGGCTGGGGAAGCGCTCGGGGTTCCCTGAGGACGGTTGCCCCCCCCCATGTGTCGAGGGGCAGGCAGGAACACAGGAAAGGTTGTGACACAGCCCCACCGGGCACTCTGAGGCCAGGGCAACCCACCTCTCCACTCCCCCCTCCCCCCCCCACGCCCTGCTTCTTGACCCTTTTGCGCCCTCTCCTCTGCACCTTTGCACACAGTCCCCTGGGCCAGGAATGCCTGTTCTCTGCTCCATTCCTGCAGGAAAACTGGGCAAGACTCAGGGCATAATTCCTACTGTCCAAAGCAGTCCGTAGATGCTGGATCAGCCAACTCGCTGGCAGGGATCGCCCTGTCCTGTCATTGCGCCCCGCTCCATCTCTCCCACTGGACCAGGACCTAATGGCAGGGCCTGAGGCTGACCTCCAAGCATTGCCCGGAATGGCCCTGGCCCAGAGCAGGCATGTTCTGATCTGGTGTGATCAATGGGGCAGTAAACAAACGGCTGAGACTGGAGCCTCAGACCAGCTCTGGGAAACACTTTCCAGAGGAATTTCCGCAGGTTGGTGACTCTGGGCAAGATATGTCTGCTTCCCGGGGAAAGAAGGTGGAGGCACTCCAGGGTGAAGACCCCACCACTTGCCACATGACCTCTTTAATCCCCGAAAGCTGCCTGGCCCTTGCGCTCCATTTTGAAGATGAGGTGGCAGGCTCAGAGAGATGCCACCAGCTTCTAAAGGGAAGGGCTGTGTGAGACCATCCTCGCTGAGACAGCGGGAGGCAAGGGGTCAGGTCTTTCCTCCCTGGCCTCCCCAGCTGGGCCTCCCCACCCCCACCCTGAGCCCAGAGCCCAGGGCTGCTGGGCAGGAAGTGAAAGGTGCCTGCAGGAAGCCCCAGGAGGAACTGAGACTTGAGCCAGCTCCTCCTCCACCTGCCCAGGCCCTGGGGACCTCAGGGAAACCAGACCCTCCTTCAGGAAAAACTGGCCAGAAACACGGGCTGGGGGGAGGGGAAGCTGCTTGCCTAGGTTCCCACCCCAACCAGCATTTCTTCCAAAGTCTATCCTGGGTCCCCTTTACAGCAAAAAGAGACCAGTTGGGGAGAGGAATCTTTGAGGAGTGATGAAAACAAGGAGTAAAGCCTGGAATCGATCCCTGGAGTCAGTCGCCCCCAAGGAGGGCACGTGGGCCAATGACCTTCTGGACAGGGGCAGGAGCCTCTGTCTAGCCCAGCTCCACCACAGCAGGCATAGTGTGGCTTGGGCCAGATCCTTTCACCTCCTGGGCCTCTTTTTTCCTATCTGCAACATGGGACATCTAATCCCTGTTCGTGGACATGAACCGGTCCAGACTTTCGGGAAATCAATTCAACCAACAGGGGCCATAAAAAAACTCAGGCAAAGATTTATGTCAAGGAGGTGCTCCTGCCTCGGCTACAATAGTAAAAGCTAAAAACAACCAAATGCTCAAATGGAAAACCTCACAAGTGTTGAAAACCTTGTTGGCGAAGTGTTGAAAGACAAGAGAAAACTCACCAAATACAACAGCGAAGATATGAATTTATGTGTGTAGAATGATTACAATTACTCAGGAGAACCCACCCAGGATTATGGGTCATTTCTCCATAGACTCTACCCTGGGTTACTGCCCTGAATTTTCCAAAGGATCTACAAAATATGTGTCTCAATTTTTTTCTAATAAAAAAACATTTTTTTTAAAAAGCAAACAAGGGATGCCTGGGTGGCCCAGTCTGACTTGGGCATCTGACTTGGGCTCAGGTCAGGATCTCGGGGTCCTGGGATCAAGTCCGAGCCCCGAGTCCCATGTGGGGTTCCCTGCTCAGCGGGGAGTCTGCTTCTCTCTTTCCCTCTGCCCCCTCCCCCAACTCCTCCTCTCTGTCTCTCTCTCTCCAATGAATAAATAAAACCTTAAAAAAAAAAAAAAAAAAGGAAACAAATACCCACTGCTCCTCCTCCAGGTGCTGTCATTAAGATCAAATGCAGTAACTTCATGGAGCCTTCTTAGAAAGCACTTCCTGGGACACGGAGCCAGAGACTGGAGGCCCCTGAGTGGTGGGCTCCTTTCCCGGGGGCTAGGGGAGACTGACCCCCTCCTTACCCACATCTCCCCCTGCCTCTGCTCCTGGTTCTTCCCTAAGGGACCTCCCTTCTGTTATTAGCTGGATGGCAATGATGCCAAGTCTTCTCCCTCTCTGGGTCTCAGTTTCCTTATCGGTAAAATGGGGTGCGGACAAGGATCCTTTAAGGTTCTTTCAAGTCCTTCTCCTCTGAGGACCACAGGTCTGGAGGAGCACTTCGCATCCAACCCCCCATTTTTCAGAAATGGAAACTGAGACCAGAGGGGAAGCTGGGGTTTGTCTGGGACACAGTGGGGCCGGAGGTTTGCATGTCTGGACCCCAGAGGGGTTTTACCCACTCGTTTTACCCCCAGGGCTCAGCCCCCGGCTGTGGTGGAAAAGGTGAGTGGGAGGCAGAGGTGGCCAGGAACAGCACAGACGCCCCAAACCCGAGATGAAGTGGAGTGGAGGTCTGGGCCCATTCTGGGCCTGCTTCCCACCCTCCCGCTGACTGCCAGCCACCTGAACTTGTCCCAGCCACCTGGCAGCTTGCGGGAAGGGCACTTGGGATGAATTCAGGGAGGGAGTGGCTAGGAAGACTTAAATGTGGGTGTCAGGGTCCTGGGGGCTCCAGACTGTCTCCTGGGCTGAGAAGAAGGTGGGCCAGGAAGGGTGGGCGTCTGCCAGGCAGCCCTGCTGGGCAGGTCAGGGAGAAGTAGGCAGAAAGGCATCTGCTGCATGGAACAGAACATGTCCAAGGCCCTACAGTGGGACAAGATGGTACCCAAACTCCATCTTCTGACTCCTAGTCCATGTTCCTTTGGAGGGTGCTAACCTGTGACAAGTTCCGAGGACTGTCCAGGACAGAGTCCGGGTCACGAGGTTCTAACTCTGTGTAGGAGCGCCAGGGGGAGAGGCAGCTCCTGACCCAGCACGGCATGGTCCACAACTCGAGGAGATGGTCTCGGTCCCAAGCCCCAGAGCAAGGGCCCCTGCTGTCAGAGGAGCGATCCCACTGGGATGATGACCCCAGGGGCTTGCACAGAATGGCCAAGGGACCATAGCACTTGGGGCCTAGTGCTTCAGGAGGGCAGACCATAGAGAGAGGGAGCTCAAGGGACATCAGGCCCTCCGGTTCAAGGCCACAGGTCTGCTCTGGCCTCTGAACAAAGGCGCCCCTTGAAGGTCCTGGGCTTTTCCCTATGTACAGCTGAGCGAGCCTCAGAGGCAGCTGGGACTCCAGGTGGCCTCTGAGAGAGATGCTTGGCAGTGTGCCTTCAGCGCGAGCGTGCAGTCCAGCCCCACCGGGGCTGTAGACTTCCTCCCAAGTGCAAGCGTGGGGCTCTGGAAGCTGCTACCAGGGTGAAAATGGCATCGTAGGTCCTAGGAGATTGGGCCAAGCTCGGGGTTGACCCTAGGGTACAGATACCTGAGAATTAGCACAATCCAGGCTCTTTGTAAAAATCAAAATCATCCTGTATTAAATCCTGAAGCAAACCAGTCAGTTGGTTACTCATTGCTGCCGTTTGCATCAGTTGAAAGCAGGACAGCTCTGAGAAGCAAGTATTAAAGAAATACAACACCCAGCTATAAATTAAGCATCCTCCCACTTGATCCTCTTCCTAGATTCATTCTGGTTGATGGTGGCTTCCTGGCACTTAAAGAAAAACCTCCTACGCGGTGTGCCCCAGCACAGGAGCTCTGCCACAACCTTCGAGGGCTGCCAAAGATCGTCTGGTTTTAAGCCAAAGGCTAACATGCCATAGAACGCCATGCGCGCCGTCTGAGCCCTGTGGTTTGCAGTCTGTGGTTCTGCGGGGTTAGCTGGGGAGCAGCGTGGTTCCCAGAAAAGGGGCAGGTGGGCGCTGGGGTGAAGAGCCGAATCCAGCCTCCAAGCCCCTGGCTGACAGCCCACAGGGAGCACAGGGGCCACCTCCTGCCCCCTCCGTTGCTACTGTTGCTCAGGGCCGGCTGTCTTGGTGGTCACCAGCTCAGTGGACCCCAGCTCTGTGGCTGGCACGGGGACGCTGTGGGCAGGTGGGGTGTTGGCTGGGTCTTCTCCTGTTGGAGGCCAGACGGGAGCGGTGGCATCAAGGGGTCCCGGGGGGAGGAGGATGACATTGTCCAGGGCCTCTGGTGGGGGGAGGTGGGGAATGCGGTCAGGATGCCCTAGAGCCTTTCCCCGCCCTTGTTCTGGAAGCCTCACGGGAGGGACGAGGGACAGCCCTGGACTGAAGCCCCCCTGCAGGGGTGGGGAGGGGTGGCAAGTGATGGGGCCTTGCGACAGGAAGTGCAGAGGGGGCTGGCGAAATGGGAAGTGCAGGGGGTAAGGGAGAAGCGTGGGAGCCTTGGGTCTCTTGCTCGGACAGCTCTGGGAGGCTGGAGTTGTGTCCCTCCCGGGGACCCGGCCGGCCGGAGGTCCTCAGAGCCCGCCCCCCGCCCGCGCTCCGCCCCCGCCGCAGGCCTCCCCGTGCCCAGGGGGGCTGGTCTCCCTGCCACGGCCCCCGCCCCCCCTCGGAGCTTACCGTGCGGGTGCGGGGCCGGGGCCCCCGGGGGAGCCGCCGCGTGCGGCCGCCGCCGCCACCTCCAGCTCAGGAGGCCCACCAGGACCAGGGCCAGCGCCAGGCCCAGCAGCGCGGGGGCGCCGAAGAGCAGCGCGGGCAGCGGCAGCGCGGTGTCGGCCTCGGCGGCGGCCCCGGGACCCACCGACTCCTGCGGCTGCAGCGCCGTCCCGGGCGCCAGGCTGCTGGCCCCGGCTGCTGGCGGAGGGGACGGAGAGGGAGGGCAGGGGGTGGAGGGCAGGGACGGCCGGGTAGGGGAAGGGTCGGAGGGAGGCGAGGCTGGGCCAGGGAGGGGAGGGAGGGCCGGGCGGGATGGACAGGGGGAAGGGGAAGAGAGGGAGCGGTGAGGGCCACGTGGGGACCGCCGGCCGGCCCCCATCCAGGGCCCGGCTTACAGCCCCCCATCAAACCGGCCACCGCGCCCCCTCCCCATCCTGGGGCAGGTGGGGGGGGCCATGCCCGCGGCTCCAGGGTGTGGCAGAGGCAGCGGGACCCTCCTCCTCCTCCTCCCCCCTGGCTGCCCCCGCTGACCAGCTGGCGGAGTGGGTGGACTCTTACCCGGTCTGGGTTCTGGCGTCCGGAAGAGCTTGCAGGCCACGCAGTTTCGGACCAGAGGGTCAAAGCACTCGGCCTGGACACACTGCGTGGGGGCCGGGCCGTCCCTGCCCCGCCGGCTCCTGGCACCTCTCCTCTTGCTGCCCATGCTGCCTCACACCCAGCGGGGACTGAGCCTGGCTTCGGCGGCCAGAGAGGAAACCGGGAGGGGCCACCACCCACTGCGCCCCGCCCCACCCTCCTGCCTGCTAGGGTGGGACCACTCTCCGCCAGGGCCCCAAGGCCCTGCAGCCCACACCTTCTCTTTCTACCTGTGGTTCCTCCATTCAACCACTCAACCATCACCCCCAGACGCCGGCTGGGCGGGCCCTGTGCTCGGGGCGCTGGGACAGTGCTGGGTGCAGACCTGGGCCTGCTCTTGGGCAACAGATGGGCCCCTGTAGTCAGGACACAGCCCTCTGGGTGGCCTCCTCTGTCCTGCTCCCCAAGGGCCAGCCCACAGCCCCTGACAATCCCCACCAGCCATGTCCTGCTCACCTCACCTGCGCCCTCCTCTGGGCATCCGCCCTGCCCTTCCCGGGCCGAGCTGGTTCAGTTCATCCAATGCGTCCTGAGAGCCCGCTGTCCTAGGGAAAAACGATGCCTCACAGCAGCCACGCAGGGGGCAGGAAGGCTTTGTCAAGGAGGTGATGATGAGAAGGCATTTGCCGGATGGAGCGAGGTCTAGGGGAGCATGACAGAGGAGGAGGCCAGGAGTGCTGGGTCAGAGGGCTGGGCGGGGGCCTCAGCTGACGGTTAGGGAGCTTGGACTCTGGCTGAGGGCACCAGGGAACCCTGCAGGGCCTTGAGCACACAGCGCCATAGTCGGATCTGCGTGATGGCCAGCAACCTCTGGCTGGAGTAGAGGGCACAGCCTGGGAGGGGGAGGGTAGCCGAGGGTCCAAGGACGGACAGCTCAGTCTCCAGATCCTACGCAGGAAGATCAACAGATGAGCAGACAGACCGACCAAGGCCCGGTGGGCGGCCTGCCCATCCCAACTCCCTTTTCCCAGGGGTGTGTATGTCCTGGCCTGCTTGCTTCTGTGTCTCACTGAGGTCGCCTCTGTCTGTCTCTCCCGTGTTTGGGTTCCCCCACCTGTCCGTCACCCGTGTCTCTCAGATTGAGTCTCAGACACACACACGAGCCCCTTCTGCCTTCCTTGACGCCTGCTGCCCTGGCAGAGAGCCTCAGCACGGGCATGGTGGGCCATACCAGACCCCCAAGCCCTCAGGGCTGGGGAGCATAGAGGCAGAAGCTACCGTCCAGGGCACAGGGCAGAGGCTTGGGCACAGGAGTGGATCTTTAGCAGCTGCAAGGGGGACAGAAAGCTTCCAGGCAGAGAGACTGGCAAGGGCAAAGACAAAGAGAGGTAGGAAGGGAAGCTTACTCTGGGGACAGGCATGGCTGCCGCCTCGGGGGATGCTGGGAAGGCGGGCAGCCTGAGGCTGCAGACGTGCTGGGCCTCAAGCCTCAGGCTCCTGGGCGGTGGGGAGCCCCAGGAGGTACGAGTGCAGGGAGAGACTCTCTGAGCCGTGCTTCAGAAGCGACCCTCTCTCTGGCTGCTGTGAAGTTGGAGACAGGACACCATGGTCCAGGGCAGGGGAACCATCTAGAAGTTGTTTAGGAGGAACAAGTGATGCTGTGGAGTGAGGGGAGCAAGGCTGGGCCCCAGGTTTCTGGCTCAGGGGACTCTGGGGTCTCACACAGACCCCTGCGTCGGCCGGCCTTGAGGAGCCCTGGCCCACTGCCTCTCCGGCCCCTGCCCACGGGCCAACAGCTCCCTGGCAGGAAGGTGTAGGCGTCAGGGCAGCTGCAAAGGAGAAGTGGGTCTGGGGTGGTGGGTGGGGGTGTGAGTGTGGGTGTGTGGTGAGGGGGTGGGGGGGCCAGGAGCCTGCAGAGCAGCGGGGGCAGAATCCCCACCCCCATCACTAGTGGTGCTGTTGCTACCTGTCACCCTGAGGATCTCAGAGCCCTTACATGGGACCGGGCACCTCATTTAACCCTCATTCCATTGGGCAGAGCAGATTGAGTCTTCTGGGAACCTGGAGTGAGGAACCTGTCCCTGGGAGAAGGTGGGCCAGTGGGGCTGGTCTGGGGTCACTTACACAGGCCTCCGGGGGTGCAAGTCAGAGGGGGGAGTGACTGTTTACCCGGGGCCTCCTAGGTGCCGAACGGGGCACACGCGTGCCCAGGACAAAGCAGTCAACGGCGAGAGGCGGGTGCAGGTGCCTGACCTGGGACAGACCTTCTCACCCTCGACTCCTGAATGGGAAGCAGAGGGAGGCCTTGAATCTCGACTTCACAGTTAAGAGAAATTGCCCGGACAGACCAGCGTGATAAATGTTAGGTTAAATCCTCAGTGTATTCCTTATTTTGGTTCACATCTCTGAAGTCAAGATTATTAATTTCTTTATTCATGTTTTCTCCATCACTTCTTTTTTTTTTTAAATATTTATTTATTTGTCAGAGAGAGAGAGAACAAGCAGGCAGAGGGGCAGAGGGAGAGGGAGAAGCAGGCTCCCTGCTGAGCAAGGAGCCCAAGGCGGGACTCGATCCCAGGACCCTGAGATCACGACCTGAGCCTAAGGCAGGCGCTTAACCATCTGAGCCACCCAGGTGCACAGGAGTTAAAACTTTCTAAAATCAGTGTGGTTCTTGCAAATTTTCCTTGTTCTTTTGATAGTATTTATGATTTTATTTTATTATTTTTTAAGATTTTATTTATTTATTTGACAGAGAACGCACAAGCAGGGGGAACGGCAGGCAGGCTTCCAGCTGGGCGGGGACCCCACGTGGGACTCGATCCCAGGACCCTGAGGTCACGACCTGACCCGAAGGCAGCCACTTAACCGACTGAGCCACCCAGGCGCCCCATGATTTTATTTTTTTAAAGTAATCTCTGCACCCAATGTGGGGCTCGAACTCACAGCCCCGAGATCAAGAGTCTCACTCCACCGACTGAGCCAACCAGGCGCCTGATACTTTTTATTTTAAATACTCTGATATCATCGCCTCAAAGGTCCTGAGTAGAAAAGGGACTTTGTTGCCGAGAACCCATCTAACGGAATGTCTGTCAGTGTTCTCACGTTTATCGCTCACCGATGACTTGTTTTACAAAGATAATTAAGTTGGGGTCTGTCAGGGAAAAGGAAGTCTCCCATGATCTTTGTCCCTGAAATTCCCCTCAAAACACCCTCCCTTTATGCACAAACAATGAATCGTGGAACACGACATCAAGAACTAATGATGTAATGTGTGGTGATTAACATAACAATAAAACATTAAAACAACAACAACAAAAACCACCCTCCCGATGGCTCTGACACAGGCCGCATTATGACGTCCGGTTGGTTTCCAGATGGCGAAGCCGGGGGCAGAGGGAGGACCCAGCGTGTCAGGGGTGCTGGACAGGGTGTGTGCCCGGCCGGCTGTGAAGCGTGGCCTGCGCCCTTCGTGCCTCGGGGACGGGGCAGGGGAAAGGAGGAAACTCTGCCACTTGGACAAGCTCGGTGTTACTCGGGGGGGCAGTCCCTGGGGGACAGAGGGGCCCAGCCCCCCAGATCTAGATGTGAAAGTGCTCGGAGACCCAGGGTGCACGCCTTACGTAAAAATTATTTTTACTTGTAATTCTGTGAGTAATACCTGAACACATTCTCATGAAAAAAACCCTCAAATAATACAGAAGGCTGTGAGCAAGAAGGGGCATTTCCCTGCTATCCCCAGAGGGAGGCCTGTTCTCCCTCTGGACTTCTTCATCCCATCCTGTTTTGGGCCTTTATTTTTTCTTTCTTTTTAAAATTTTTTTTCTTAAAGATTTTATTTATTTATTTGACAGAGAGAGAGAGAGAGAGAGACAGAGCGAGAGGAACACAAGCAGGGGGAGTGGGAGAGGGAGAAGCAGCCTTCCTGCGGAGCAGGGAGCCCGACGCGGGGCCCGATCCCAGGACCCCGGGATCATGACCCCAGCGGAAGGCAGACGCTTAATGACTGAGCCACCCAGGCGCCCCCTGTTTTGTGCCTTTAAGTTCTCTGTTAAGTGCCTGCAGAAAAGCAGGTTTTATGATTCATAAAAGGGGCCGCGCCGTGTGAGCTGTTCCGTGGGCTTCCCTGCCCTCCTCAGCCGGGTGGGCTCCCTCCTTGGTCTTTTGTATTTTGTCACAGGCGTGGTCGGGGGCCCCAGAGTAGGGAGTCCCTTTGCCTTTCTCCTGTATGTATCGCTGACACACAGGACACTTTTAGAAAGATCCTCTCCTTGGGGACAGTGGGAAGAATGTGAGGACACAGAGATGCTGAGGGGCAGGAGAGGCAGAAGATCCATACAAAGTCTTTGTGAGGCTGCAGAGCCCCCAGCCCCTTTCCCCGTGACTCCAAGCTCTGCAAGGAGGCAGGCGTGCCTTCTATGACACAGTTCTAAAATCCTCGTCCAGGTTTTCACAGGCCCAGGCTGCCCAGTCTCAAGCCCTCCCCGCCCCCCCCCACGCACATACACCCGCATGCACACTCACATGCACAAAGCGTGCATGCGCGCACGCGCACACACAATCCAGCACACCTCAGGGCTGTGGCCCAGGGCGGCCCAGCAGTTCTCAGCATGGCCCTGGGATGGGGGGGGACACAGGCCCTCTCTGGGAGGTCAGAATGGAGAGCCCAGGCCCTTAGTATCTCAGCCACAGGGAGGAGAGTCCCAGCCCCCCCGGGGGGGCTAGGCCTGCGGGTGGAAGGTGGAAGGCTGTGAGGCTGGGGTGGGGAGGAGGGAGAGTGGGGAGCCTCCCCAGGGGCTGGGGGGACAAGGGCCGCGGGCTCTGGGGCTCCCTGCAGCCTTTTGGCCCTGTATGAATGCTGCACAGGCCAACTCGGTGAGCAGACACCTCCCTTCATTCAGCAAATACTTACTGAGACTTACTCTGCACCAGGCACTGTTCTAGGTTCTGGGGAGAGGGCAGGGAGCCACAGAGACAAAAATCCAAATGGGGAAACCGTATGGATGAGGGGCTGAGAAGTGCTGGGGAGAAAAATTCAGGAGGGAAGGGTGTCAGGGAGGGCCCGGGAGTCAGGGCAGGCCTGGTGAGATTTCCGAACAGAGGGATGGAGGCGAGAGTGACCCCCCAGGATGTCTGAGGAGGAGCAGACGAGGTCCAGGGTCTGGGCACAGTAACCAGGAGAACGGCAGTGCCCAGTACCGACTGACCTCCTGCCCGGCCCTGTGCCCTGCATGAGCCCATTCCCCTTGCCTCAACCCTGTGGGGGAAATTCCCACTTTACAAAGAGGAAAGCAGGCTCAGGAGGATCAGGGATGAGCCAGGCAGCCCTGAGCTCTCCCACCACACACACATCAGTGGAGTCCCCTCCTGGGCAGCAGGTGGAGGGGGGAGGTCAGGTGCAGCCCTAGAAAGCCTGCAGCCAAACACAGGATGACCAGGTGCGGGGAGCCCCCTGGCCTTGCAGGGCCATTATGCAAGCCAGACCAGGCATCCACCCAGTGTTAGCTCCCAGGGGCCCCCAGATGCCTTTGGCTTTCCTCCTGATGTAAGAGGGTGGCCCCAAGGAAGGCTGCCTCCTGGCCTCCTGGCCTCCTGTCCAGGTCGGGGCACTGGGGCTCCCCACCCTCTCTCCCTCCCAGAGTTGGTCCTCAGCAGCCCTCAGTCCAGAGGGCCACACTCAGGTGGGACGCAGATGTGGGCAGGTCCTGACAACCCACCACATTGTCCCCAATCTCCACCCCCCCCACCCCTTAAGTCTCCAGGTGTCTATGAGAAGTCTTTCCACACTGACTGCTGCACTCTTATGGCCCCAGGGGAGACGGAGGGAAGGAGGGTAAGCCAGCAGGTGCCCTGTGGAGAGGGCCCCTTTCTGCTGGAGTCCTGTCCAGTAGGCCTGGCCCAGCACCAGATGTGTGAGGGGAGGGGCAAGCTGGGGCAGGCCTTTATCTCACGAACTCCCCAGCACGCCACCCTGCCCACCACCCCCTGGGCACAAGCAGCCACGGGGCATGCACAATGTCAGGCTCTTTGGTTTCTCTGAGACTTATGAGAACCTCAAGAGGCTGTGGGGACAGGAAGACAGGAAGTGAGCTGCCCCAGGTCACACTGCAGGTTGGCCACAGACCCCAAGTCAGTGAGACTCAAGGGCTGGGTCCTTTCCCACTGCATCACTTCCCCTCTGTGACCAGGTCGTCCTGTCGGAGCCCCAGCCCGAGGCTGCCCCTGCCTCTGTTCACTGAGGGGTGAAGGAGACACAGGTGCCATGCTGCTGAGCCCCCTCCTCCCTGGGAAGGCTCTGCTTCCTTGGCCAGGGTGGGAAATAGCATTAGATCGGGGCCAGGACACACAGGCCCCGGCCATCTCCTACGAAGAATGTGAGCTCCCTGGGGTGCGCCCAAGGAACAAAGGAACCTGTGACTTGAACAAGCCTTGCCCCTCTGAGTGCCCCGGATACCTCATCCGCACGGCGGGGCCCAAACCCCACTCCTGCCTCCGTGTACTCAGACAGCATGGACCCGGCAGCTCCCAGGTCCAATAGTAAAGCATCTCCTGCAGGAGCCTCAGGCCGCCCACCCATTCAGATTGGTAGCCCACCCTGTGTCACTGCCTCCAATGTGACCATCTTGTGACCAAGGCCAGCCTGAGAATTCTGACATTTGCTTAAAGCATTCTGTTTAAAATAATGGCTTCTTGGGGCTCCTGAGTGGCTCAGTTGGTTAAGTGTCTGCCTTCAGCTCAGGTCATGATCTCAGGGTCCTGGGATCGAGCCCCGAGTCGGGCTCCCTACGCAGCGGGGGCTCTGCTTCTCCCTCTGCCTCTCCCCCTGCTTATGCTCTCTCTCTCTCTGTCAAATAAATAAAATCTTTAAAAATAGATACATAAAATAAAATAATGGCTTCTCCTTCTCAGTCCTGAGACCAGCTGGGGAGAAAGGCATTCATTAGCCTGATCTCATCCTACAGACAAGGAAACAGGCTCCTGGAGGATAAAGTGACCGGCCTAAGGTCACGAGATCCATAAGGAGCCAAGCACAGCCTCTCCCAGCTCCGTCCACCCTGCCACAGCACCAAGCACCCATTCCAGGCACCACTGGGGCATAAAGACTGGTCTTCCATTACTTCGCTTGATGGAACTGCCTCCCAGCGTCCCTGGCCTCCAGACCGTGCAGAACAGCCGCTCTTGCCTGGCCAGGGGCACAGGCCTGGGAGGGCTGCCGACTGCTGTTCAGAGCTGCTCAGCTGTGCTGTGAGGCAGATGCAGCCTCTCGGTTCCTGGGCCCCTGCCAAGCTCGCTGGAGCTGGCAGCCGCGACAGCACTGAGTCCCCCCCGGCACTTGGAAGGCTCTCAGATCCTCGGCTGGAGTGTGATGCCACTTCTCTTGTTAAATGGCACCAGGTGGCAAAGAAAACATGGCACAGGGACCAGAGAGAGAGTGTGCCCCGTGCCAGCTGTGGGGAGGCCAAGGGGTATGGGGAGACCCCCTGGTCTCCAACAAAGTGCCGTGCCCAGCGGAGGCAGGCAGGCTGTGTCCACACTGCCCTCCTCTTCTGCTTGGATACCTGCTCCATCAGCTCCCAGGGACCTACCCTGCTTGCACCCCGTCTCCACACTGCCCTGCAAAGCCCCACCCTCTCCGGCCCCGGCTACTGAGGAGCTGAGACAGGGCTGGTTCCTAGGGGGCACCGGGGCCTCTGGCGATCCCGCCCATCCCCTCAGAGACCAACACACCTCTCACCTCGGCCTCTTCCTTCAACCCTGGACGCAGCAACCTCACCACGGGAGCTGGGCTCCCTTCCCCAGCGCCGAGGAGCCCCAGGTCTGCAGTCATATTCTCCCTGGCTCGGGCAGTGCTCCCACCCTGCTCCTCGCCCTCTCCTCCCCCAGGCCTGCCCCTGTCCTGAGGCGCGGACCCCAGCACATGGGAGCGGCTCCTTGAGACTGCCCTTCCTGACGGCTGCTTTCTCAGTCAGCGCCTGCCCAGCAGAAGCACCAGGACCTTTGTCCAACCATTAGGCACCTAAGAAAACGACTGGAGGGAAGAGCAGAGGGGGGTCTGGAGGCAGCCGCCTGGTTAGCTGTGTGACGTGGACCCGCCTCTGGCCACTTCAGTCCTGGCTCCTCGAGTGTAAGTAGGGAAACAGTATCAACCTCGCAGGTCCGCCGGGACGGGGGTGGGGGGGTGGGGGTGGCACAGGAACGGCTGGTGAGGAGACTAAAGCATGCAGTGCCTTGCTGCGTCGCGGACACGGGGGACCTCAACTGGAATCTTCGCAGCTGAGGTTCTCGGTGGGCCCGCGGGGTGGCCTCCAATCAGCCAGGTGTCTGGCTGCCGGACCTTACTGAGCACTGGGCGTGCAGCGCTGGGCCAGGCTCAGGCAGGAGCCCCGGGAAAGGAGAAAGGCAGGCCCCGCCCTCATGAGTTTCAAGTTGGCCCCACTTCATGGAGAGCATGGGCTCCGGCTGTGATGGCAAAGTCAAAGCAGAGGCCCCGCGGTGCCAGCCCTGCCCCGGGCACCAGGCAGGGCCCAGCCCAAGCCAGGTGGGGGGCAGCGTCATGGTCCAAGGGAGCCCAGACCCGGCTCTCCTCCTGAGGTCCTGTCCACCAGCCTGTGTGCCCAGCTGGCTGACCGGATTCCTGGATTCCAACCCTGGCACTTCTGCAAATTCTCATTAGACCCAGAGGAGACGGGGAGCCATAGTCACGGTGCAACCTCCGGCCGCCAAGCCGGGAGCCAGCCCTCCAGACAGCCTCTCTCACATAATTCCCACAAACATATCAATTCACACAATTCCCACAAATGTATCAATTCATAAACAGTGTAATTCCTGGGTTTGCACCAGCTTTTGAACCTAGCTCCGTGGGATTTCACACAACAGTTACCGTTCACTGAGCGCTTAGCTGGTACGGGGCAAGGCCTTACTGCAAGGGATCATGGGACACACGGAATACAAGTGGAGGGAGAAATACAGCTGCAGGCTTGTCATTTCATTCAGTCCTCGCAATGCAGCAAGGACACTAGAACGATCTCCATTGCACACCTGGGGAACTGAGGCTCTAGGAGGCCACGGCAGGCTCTGTAAGGCTGGCAAGGCTAGGATGTGGGGTCAGATTGGGTCGCAGAGTCCAAGCTCCCCTGCCCGACCCTAACTGTCCGGAGTCAGTGTCCTCATCTGCACAGTCAAGGTGGTGGAGGAGACCAGGGGTTTTCAAACTTATTTTTGAGCCATGGACGCTTTGTTCAAGCGAAGCCTGAGGTGGAGAGGGAGCCCGGCCGGTGGATGAAGAGCATGGCGGGGAGGGGGCTGCATTCCCACCAGCGGGGCTCCGAGGCTGGGCCGTGCGGGGAACCGACCGCTGACCCAGAGCCCGGCAGGCAACAGCGGAAGTCTCCCGCGCCAGGCACCGGGCCGTGGGGAGGGCCAGCTCGGGGGGCCGGCGGCTCTCACACGTCCTCCAGGGCGGGGTTCTCAGAGCTCCTCAGCAGGGACAGCAGGTTCAGGGCCGAGACACCGGGCACGTGGCCCGCGCAGATCTGCAGCATGCGTACCAGGCGCTGGGCCACCGCGGCTCGAAAGCCTTCCACCTGCAGAGGGAGAGCGGAGCACAGGGGTGAGGCAGATCCAGGCCAGAGCAGCTGCACAGGCTGCCAGAGGGGGGCTGGATTCGGGCACCACTGCCCGTCACGGCCAGGCCCCTGTCCGCAGCACTCCTCACCCAGCAGCTTCCAACTGCTCCGGCTCACAGAGCCTTCAGATGCCCTCCAGGGACGCCACAGGCGACGGCCCCTCCTCCAGGGGAAACAAAGCTTAGCAAGCCGGGCTGGCGAAGTAGGCAAAGTGTCTAGTGGCCGCCCGAGCTGGGATCTGAACCAGAGCGAGTTCCAACCGACGCCCAGGAGGCAGAAGCTCCAAAGGCTCCTTACCTGGGAGCGAGGAAGATACTCCCAGGCGTGGAAAAGAGGAGTGGACACAGAGTGGCCCTCATGGGGACAGGGAGGTGCCATCAACAGAGTTCCTTTACCAGGGCTTTTGAAGGCAGGGGCCCAGAGGTGCTGTGGGGTGGGGTCAGGTAGGGCGGGCAACACTGACCCCGGGGCCTGGCGCCAGGTCGGTGCCTGGTGAAGGACAAACGATACTCGGTTGCCCTACCCTGCCAACGGCCGCCTTAGGAGCATCTTGTGCTCCCCCTCTAACTGAGGAAGGGGGCCTTGCCGTCTGACCAGTCACCATAAATATTCCAAATCCAGAGGTGGCTGTCATTCTCACCGACTCTCCTCTCAGCAGACCCTGGTCTGCCACAGCGCTCCCCCTCTCCAGAATGCTTCCCACCTGCCCCCGGGAGGCCACACTCCCCCCCTCACCTCCTCCCACCTCCCAGGCTGCTCCCTCCTGTCGCATATCTAAGTGCTGCCCCTGCCCACGGCCTTGGCCTTTGCAGGGCTTCCCCCCACACACTCCGTGGAGACCTCATCCAGTTCTGTGATCTAAAACCATCTCACTGCCCACGATGCCCAAATTACATCTCCAGACCCTTCCTCCGAACATCAGATGCACATATGTGGCTCCCTACCCGAGACAGCCTGATCTTATTAGCATGTCCCCAGTGGAGTCCCTGAGGGTCCTCCCAACCTGTCCCCCCTGCAGTCACCCCATCTCAGCCAAAAGCAGCTCCATCCTAACAGCAGCTCAGCTGAAAACTCCAGGGCCATCCTGAGTCTCCCTTCTCCCATGTCTCATACCCAGGCCACCCGCACAGTCGGTGGGCTCCACCCTGGAAAAGCCCCAGTATTGCAGACGGTCCTGCCTCCCTCTTCTCTGAACACCACGGAGCCCAGGCCACTTCTAACTTTCAGAAACAGCCCCCCGGCCATTTCCTCATTTCTGCCCCTGCTTCCCTTCTACATACTCTCCTACCAACACCCGCCTCACATAAATAGAAAAGAAAAGAAAAGAAAAGTAAAGTAAATAAAGCCAGGTCAGGCCGCATCCCTCCCTGCCCCCACACCCTCCCTGTGGCTCCCGGTTTACCCAGGGCGAAAGCCACAGCCCTCACTGAGGCCCACAAGGCCCCCCTCCTCTGGCGACGCGGTGACTCTGGCGCCTCCACCACTACTCTGCCCTGTGTTTGCTGCGCTCTGGCCCTCGGCCTCCCCGGGGGGAGCCTGGACACACCAGGCAGGCCCCACACGCCAAGCCTTGGCACTTGCTGTTCCTCCGGCCTCTTGTGCTCCTTCCAGGGCCTGCCCTCCTCCCGTCTTCAGCTCTTCCAAGGTCTCATTAATGGTCACTCCTGTCAAGGCTGCTAAACCATAACCGCTTTACCACCTGACGTGCCACATCCTCACTTTCTAACACGTCACACCCTTGACTTCTTTACTTTGTTCCCTCCACGACAACAGAGCAGGGATATTTTTCTTCTTCTTTCACTCTTTTGTTCTATGCTGCGTCCCCAGTGCTTGGCACACTGGACCTAAGAAGTCTTTGTTGCCGAAATCCTCGCCCTCTGAGTTCTGTGGCTTTGCCCCCCGAAATATACCTCCGAGCCGCTGTTGCTGCTCGCACCCAGGCTCCCCGGCTGGCCTCCTGCAGCATCCTCGACCCCCAAGCCTCGTCCCTGGCCAGGCCTCCTCCAATCCAGAAATGTGGCCCCAAACCCAAGTCTGAGCACATCAGGCTGCTCCCGTCACCTGCAGGAACGACTTCATCCCACCACCAGGCTGCCAGGTCTCTGCAAGTCCTTCTGCTGTGGCACACTGCACCTGCTGGTCTAGCTCACCCGATTCCGAGGGGGCGGGCGCAATGCCTGGCTCATGTGTGCGCCCAGGGAACGGCACAGGGCCCTATCAGCGACGCTTGGAAATAGTCACTGCGACAATCCCTCAGCTTCTTGAATGTGTTTCTTCATGTGTAAAAGGGGGCTCAAAATTCCTGCCCCGCAAGGCTTTAAAATACAGCGAGGCTCAAACTCAGGTATGTGGAGTGTGCCCTGCAAAGGACAGCACAGGGACGAGGAGTGATGACTGTCCAAATGCCAGGTGCTTCGTCTCAGGGAAGGCCAGCTGCTGCCAGCAAACAGACAGGGGGCCACAGGCCTTTTCCTGGGCGCTCAAGCTCCCGAGACCCCAGGACCTGGTGTGGCCTGCCACCTACTGGCTACAAGGAGGACTGCACCACACAGCACCAGGTTCAGGGACACTACAGCCGGAACCAACCAAGGTTTGAGGTACCTGAGCTGTGGAGCAAAGATTAGGATTCCCCTTTGGAGATAAGGAGATGAAGGCTGCAGGTAGGAGAAGTGACTTGTTCAAAGCTACAGTCAGCAGACTAGGAAGGGCAGGAGACAGCCGTTTGCAAACCCGCGGGCTCTGCCGCTAACTTACTAGCTGCATGGCTGAGCAAGCAGGTCTTGGGTTTCTGGGGTATGTGGTGAGAAAAGCCCGGACGGGCAGGCCCTTGGGGCGTGCCCCAGGCCTCAGTGTCCTATCTGACACCAGAGTCCTGACTAAAATGGTCATCAAATACGAAAAACGAGTTGATGACAGAGTAGGGTGTGCATCTTTATTGACGCACTGAGTAAGGAGAGCTGCCCATCTCCTTCCGAGATGGAAACATCCGCCATTTCTCCTGGTAAAACAGCCCTAGCCCCTGCTAGTACTACTGACATCTCTTGCCTTTATTCATAATGCTAAATTCCACATAGAGTTTAGTGGGAAAGAAAGAAGTATTTTCTTCTTGTACAAGTTCACAGATCCCCCGAATTCTACCCTCAGTCCAGGGGGGTCCACAGACCCATGACTAAGAACCCCAGGTCTGGGTGGTGATAACGGACAGGGTGCTGACTCATCTCTCTCTGCATGACATCACTTGGCCTTTGGGAATAGATGCAAGACCCAGAACAGAGTAGAAATGAACCTCAAACCCAATAAACAGACCCCAAAACTAACTGAGCAGGTCTGGTACGTGGGTGGGGCGGCCCAGGCCCTGGGAGCCCTCCGAAGACCACCCAGAGGAAGCAGCTGCTGAGCACTTTTAGCAAAAAGTCAGGATTCATACTGCAGAAAGAGAAGCTGAAAAGCAAAATGTATCAGCAAAATGGAAATCTGCTCTGCTGTGCTCATAATTGGGATCACCTCTGAGAAACACCAACAAAAGTGAGTTGGGGCAGAACCGACACCATACACATCCCCCCAACCCTCTACCCACCCACTCCCCCACCATCCCTGCTGCCTGCCGGATGCCGTGCCCTAGGCTGGGACTGGACCAGGCCTGTAGTCCAGAGGCATAAGGGGGACAGTGGGCATTCTGACTGTGGGGGGACATGAGCGGCCCCGGTTAATGAAACAGACAAGATGCCTGGCGGCATAGCACTTCCAGCCCAGCAGGAGAGTGCGATTATTAACGAGGACCCACACATACACACACAAGACTTAGTTATGAGAGAAAACAAAGCAAAAGAAAAAAAGCAAGGCACAAGCCCTAGCACCTGGCATCTAAGAGGTGCTCGGGCTGAATGCATATCATCGCCCTGCTTTACATCTGTGCACCCCGACGCTTAGGGTGACCGCTGCACCCAAGGTACAGCCAGTGAGCAGACAAGCCAGGGTTCAAATCAGGATCTTGTGTCTTCACATCAGGACCCCCTTGCTCGGGCACGCGATGACCCTCCGAGAAGCGCTCTCGACACACCCACGGTGTGCTGACGGCCCTTTCCCTGTGCCCACGCGATCCGTGTCCTCACCTCCAGGTCGCAGAAGAGCAGAGGGCTCCGGTAGGTGCGGGCCAGCCTCACGACGGTGTTCCGGTGAATGCTGCAGTGGCCCTCCCGCCCAGCTGCGGAGAAACCGTGGGGGCCGCGGGCTGGAATGTCTGCCTTGGCAGCTGTGAGCCAGGAAACACTGGGAAAACTCATTCACTACCCCTCTGAGGGCCTCAGCTGCTTACTGGCCAGTGGGGTGACCAGCCTGTTCAACCTGCTTTTCATCAAATTAGAACATAAAGCTGGAAGGCCCTGGAGAGAGTGCTCTATAAAAACACGAGTTTCCTCATCTCGTGTTGAGGATGGGATGAAGATGGGAACAGCCCCCAGTACTACAGAGATTCAGTGAATTAATCTATAGGAATGACCTGGCATTCCTTATTCATCAATACTTATTGAGAATAATCTGTGCCAGGCCCTTCCCCCTTCAGGAGTTCACGGTTCAGCTGGGTGGCGGCAGAGAGCTCAGACATACCACCCGTGTAGGAGGAAGGGTGGGGAGGAGTCTATGGGATGGACTCCTCGGGCCCGGACTGCAGGGCTGGTCAGGGAGGTGTCCCCCACGAGACGGGAAATAGGGGTTAGCTCGGCAAAGAGAAGAGCATTCAAGAGAAGCTGTAGGATATAATCGTTAAGGGCCTGGACTCCAGAGTATGAATACTGGCTCTACCACTTTTTAGCGGTGGGCCTCGGGCAGGTTCCTTAACCACACGGACAGTTTCCTCAGCTATACAGCCTAACAGTATGTGGCTCAAAGGGTTGTGTGTAGTGAAGATGAAGTGATACAGAAACGAAGCACTTCTGGAACAATGTTTGGTATACAGTGAGTGCTCAGGAAAGGCGAGCTACTGTTAATTCTGCTGCTAAATATGACAAAGTCTCCGGAACGGCAGGACTTGTTCAGAGAACTATAAGCCGAACCAAAGAATGGGAGAGTGACAGGAGACAAGCCCAGACAGGAAGGTGGAAGGCCAAACTTGTGTTTTCATAGGAGTTGGGATTTTACTCTGAAAGCCACAGGGAGTCACCGGGTAACTCTCCACAATTATCTCAGCAGAATGATCTGCTCAGAACTGCTTTTGGAGAGACGGCCAACAGGTCAGAGCCTGAAGCTCACGTTCTTTCCGTCCCCCCGGGGCGGCCTCAGTGAGGAGTCTACACAGTGCCAGGCACACAGCACCCGCGGCGGGGGCAGAGGGGGGATGCACTTACCGCCTGTGATGAGGAAGCCCACCTTCCCGAGGAAGAAGGTGGTGTCCACATGGTGCAGGGACTCCTCCACGTTCCGGAGGCTGGTGCGAGAAGACAAACCAGAGGACAGACCTTACCAACGAGAAGGCAGAAGGCCTTCCTCATCCCAGAGAGGCCGGGGAAGGAGACGTAAAAGGAAACACCACTAGGGGAGTATTTTGTCTTTCCTTCTGTTTAAGGACTTTTAATTACAGAGTGACTCAAGCCAGTAGAATAATCCAACAGTAAATATGGATGCATTCAGTAAAAAGTAAGTCTCCCTCTCCAGCATCAACCTTCCGTCTCAATATCCTGGAGGTTACTGCTGCCCACAGTTTGAGGTATAATGCCATTTGCATATGAATTTCTCATATGCAAATACAGGCAGTGATATGTATAAGCATGTAGTTGGGTTTGGGTGGGTTCGACCTGTTACATTCTTTGGAATGATCATCTGGTATCACAATCTATTTTCTAGGTGATGGACACTTACATGGGCTCCAATTTTTCACCATTACAAAGAATGTCACATGAACATTCTTTTACTTGTATTCTCAAACATGTGGGCAAATGCTTCTGTAGGAAAGATGCTAGATAGAGAATGGCTGGGTCACAATATGTGTCTTTCTAAAATGTACCTCGGTAGGGGCACCTGGGTGGCTCAGTCAGTTGAGCGTCTGACTCTTGACTCTTGGTTTCAGCTCAGGTCATGATCTCAGGGTCCTGAGATAGAGCCCAGTATTGGGGCTTGAGATTCTCCCTCTCCTTCTCCCTCTGCCCACCCCCACTTGTGCATGTGCATGCACACTCTCTCTCAAAAAAAAAAAAAGTACCTAGATATCACAAAATTGCTTTCCAATAAGGTGACGGTATTTACAGTCATATCAAGTATATGAAAACAGTCTTTTCCTCTAGGAAAAGGGCACTTTGACCTTCTGGGTCAAGGGTTTCATTCACTGGTGTCCAAGGAGTGATGAAATCTGTTGTTTCCTGGCCAAAAAGCCAACTTGGTCAGGTGAACCAAGCCAAGGTTTCAGCCTGAACGAGCAAGGCCTGAGGCAAACAGTAAGGATGGCTCTCTGTCCCTAAGTGTGACTGCAGAGCAGAATCTCCCCAGAGACCAGTCAGCGTCCCTTTTGAACAGAGAGGTCTCACCCAAAGAGCAACAGATCTGCTGAGTTAGGACCTCTGGCAATCATGGCAGATCTCAGGCCTTTCCGTGCCCCACCATGGGCTCCAGTCACTGCCCACCTGTTCCAGCTGGCTGGGCAGCAGGTTTGGATTTGATCCTGCTGCGGGGTGTGTCTGGTAGCTCTATGTCCCTGGTGCTAGGTGTTTCCACCACAGCCTTCCCTTAACCCCCACATGACTGGGTGTGTGCCTTGGTTTCCGTGCTGGACGCTGTACCCTGCCTAACCTCAGTCAGCCATCCCCCAAGAGGGAGGGAGCAGACCTTCCTCCGTACTCCCCAGGTTGGCTGCAGTCCTGTCCCCCAGGGCAGTCAGCACCACAGGGAGGCCAGGCCGGGCCCCCAACATCACCACCACTCATTCTCCCCTGGCTAAAGCCCCACACTGCACTGGGCTCCTGAGCCTGGACTGGCCTTCGCAGTCCTGCACACATTACGCTCCTCCTGCCTGTTATATTAACCTTCTTCATCTGGAAGCTTCTACTGACTCCCATTTTTACCAGGCTAGCTCGACCTGGTCACTTCCAGCAGAAAGTCTACCCTGCCCCAAGTCCTGAGAGTCAGAGGTCTTGTTGGGGCTCTCATAGCCCAACGTGTTCTTCTTTTATGGTACCTATGTCAGATACTGTACTCATCCGTTCAGGAGTCTAGCTTCCTCTCCCAGTGGGCGGGGAACACCGTGGGGACAGGGGTCTGCTTCATTCATGTCTGGGCCTGCCATCAGGGATACAGAGAAGGCTGCAGAAAGCTTTAGAGAAATGACTGATGCCACTGCTGGAGTTTATCAGTGTCTTTATTTTTTATTTTTTAAAATTTATTTATTTGAGAGAGAGACAGCAAGCACATAGTGGGGAGGAACAGAGGGAGAAGGGGTGAGAATCTCAAGCAGACCCCGTGCTGAGTGTGGAGCTTGACGTGGAGCTCAATCCCAGGACCCTGAGATCATGACCTGAGCCGAAATCAAGTCTGACGCTTTAACCGACTGAGCCATCCAGGCGCCCCTCTATCAGTGTCTTTAAAATATCATGCACTTGTGGGGTGCCTGGGTGGCTCAGGTGTTGAGCGTCTGCCTTCGGCTCTGGTCATGGTCCCAGGGTCCTGGGATCGAGCCTCGCGTCAGGCTCCCTGCTCAGCTGGAAGCCTGCTTCTCCCTCTCCCACTCCCCCTGCTTGTGCTCCTTCTCTCACTTTGTCCCTCTCTGTCAAATAAATAAATAAAATCTTAAAAAAAAAAAATATCATGCACTTGCCCCATCCTCACCCTCTGGGCTAACCCCAGGCAGCCTCTCCCTGTGTCCTCTCCTTCCCATCACAAGTGAGGTCACCATCCCCGTGCACCCCTGAGCCAGGTCTAGCTGAGACCTGACAGCCCCTAATCTCTGGCTCTCACCTGTATTTGCTGTGAAGGTTGACCACGAATACGATCAGGTCAATTCGGGGCCGATTCACATTGGAGGGCAGAGGGAGGGACCTTGCCAGGTGGCTGAAAAGTGAGAAATTGCAGGATAAAGATACACATACCCACATCACAGTGAACTTTCACATGCTGCCCTCCACGGGGTAAGAGGCTGTCAAAGGCTCCTCACCTATTCCCCGGAGGCTCTTGTGGGCTAGACTCCTCAGGTGAGCATAGGGACAGGGCAGAGCTGGTCCTATCTAGACTGACTCCTTCTGCCACAAGGGAGCTCCGCTTGGGAACCACCTTGGCAAGAGGGAGTTCGTGATATAAGATGGCACGGGGCTAGCCAGCTACACTGTATGCTGGGAGGGAGATCAGGCTCAGAAGAGGGGTGTTGGACTGTGAAGAGCAGGGGTTAAGGCTGACCCCCTTTGGAGGGTGATGGAAGTGGGCTCAGATCTCAGGCCTGCCAATTATCAGCTATGTGACCTTGTAAGTCACCCTCATCACTCCCGTCTGAACTTGTTCCCTCATCAGATTCTTTCAAATGCTGTAACGGGTTTATTCTCCTAGTGAGGGGTGTTTCTGATTCCCATGGAGGAACACCCTGTAGACGGGGATCCTTCTCCTTCAACATGAGCCGCTGGAGCTTATCTACCAGGGAGAAGGACACCCACATATATCCAGTCACCTGATTCCCACCAGCAGCCGTTTCTACTCTCCATCAGTAGTGAAAAAAGTCAAAGTCCCTGACCTCAAGGGGCTGACCTGAGGGTCCATGGGGGTGGCAGACCGGAAACAAGTAAACAAACAGGTGAACAAGGACATTTCCTGTGGTAACAAGTGCTGCAGGAAACAGAGGTGTGTGACAGACAGTGACGGAGCATCCCTTAGCTGGGGACAGATCACGCCTCGCGGGCCTGGCCCCACCTGCGCCCGCCTCTCTGGCAGCTCCTCCGCTCGCCCTCCTGGGCAGCCCACAGTTCAGGCCACCGCAGAGCGATCGGACACTCCCAGCCTCGGCTACTTACACCTTCAGCTCCGAGGCGCAGTCCTCCTTGAGCATCGAGTCGGCCAGCTGCTGCAGAAGAGCATCTTCCGTGCCCACCAGCTGCCCAGGGAGAGAGGGCGGCCTACTGATGTCTGGGCGCAGCAGTCCCGCCGGAGGGCCTGGGGACCAGGCCACAGACAGAACGGCGCGCGACTCCCAGGATTCCCGCTCGCGCGCGCAGAGCGCCCTTTACCGAGAGAGGGCTCCGCCAGGCACGGGGTGAGGGCCCAGGCTGCAGCCGCTCCGGTCCAGTCCGCACAGCACTTCTTACCTCCCGGGACCTTCCCTCGGGCGGCCGGACCAGCGACCCCGGGAAGCACATTACCCGGCCCGCGCGGAACTCAGCCTCCCGGGACCCTGCCCAGTCTCCCCGCCCAGCAGCCCCACCAATCAGAAGCGGGGAAAGAGCCCGCCGCGCACCTATTGGTGGGGGCGTCCTTCAGCCTCAGAGGGCGGCTACTCCAATTGGTTCAGAGTGTGCCTCTCCCGCCCACCACACCCCGGCCTGAAAAACGCGCTCCAGAACCTGAGAGAGCGCAGAGGAGCGGGCAGCGGAGGCGCAGCCAAGGAGGGAATGCGGGCGGAGGAAGCGGAGCAGCTGACGCCTACCAAGATGGTGGCCGTGTTCAGGCCAGGCTGCTTGTCCAGCGGCCGCAACACCGACATCCTAGCCGCGGGCAGAACCGCCGCTCCCGCAGCGCGCGCGGATCTTTCAAACCGCGCAGAGGCCCGCCCTTAAGTGAGCGACGAGGGGCACGTGACCCTAATCTGGGCGGGGCTTCGCGGGACGGGGCGGAGCCCTCTTAAAGGACCCTACCTCCTTTTTTGAGAGGGGAGTTCCAGCTCCGGCCGCAGGCTCTTTTTATTTATTTATTTTTTTATTTTTATTTTTTTTAAAGATTTATTTATTTATTTGAGAGAGAGAGA
>NW_027397110.1:6641116-6675199 GCF_003265705.2 Callorhinus ursinus | reverse complement strand
TTTTTTTTTTTTTAAAAAAGACAGAGGCACAGCGAGAGAGGGGAACACAAGCAGGGGAAGTGGGAGAGGGAGAAGCAGGCTCCGATACGGGGCTCCATGCGGGGCTCGATCACAGGACCCTGAGATCACGATCTGAGCCGAAGGCAGACGCTTAACTACGGAGCCACCCAGAGTCGTCCTTTTTAAAACAGAACAATAAATAAATAAATAAATAAATAAATTAATTAAATAATTAATTAAAAAAAAAACCTGATCAAACCCCACCGACAGTTCCCACCTTATTCAGAGTACACTGCAAATGCCTTACATGGACTTTGAGGCTCTATGCGTTCTGATCCCTGACAAACTCCCCAACCTCCTCTGCTGCTCTTCTCCCTTTTACACTCTTCTGGTCACACGGCCACTACTAGGCTGTTCTTCAGATATTCCAAGTATCCTCCTACTTCCTGCCTTGTCCCCGTGGTACCCTGTGGCTGAAAATCTCTTCTCCCAAATAGTCACTTGGCTTGTTTTCTCGCTTTGTCCACGTTTCTGCTCCAGCGCCACCTTATCAGAGGGGCCTTTCTTTTCATTAAAAAGATATTTTTTATTTTTAAAATTTTATCTATTAATTTTATTTTTATTTTAAAAATATTTTAAATGTTTATTAATTTTTATTTTAAAAATTTTTTTATTTTTAAGATTTTGTTTATTTTAGAGAGATAGAGCATGAGCAGGGGGAGGGGCAGAGGGAGAAGACTCTCAGCTGAGCCTGACATGGGGCTCAATCCCAGGGTCCTGAGATCATGATCTGAGCTGAAGGCAGTTGCTTAACGGACTGAGACACCCAGGCGCCCCTAATTTTTATTTTTTAATTAAAAAAATTCTTAGAGGGGCCTTAGGAATTCTTAACAATCCTATCTAAGATAGCAAGTCTTGGGGAGCCTGGCTGGCTCAGTTGGTTGAGCATGCCACTCTTGAACTTGGGGTTGTGAGTTCAAGCCCCACCTTGGGGGTAGAGTGTACTTAAAAATAATAATAATAAATTATCAAAGAAAACCTCCATTGTCTTTAAAAAATATCAAGTCTCCCCCATACTCCTTTTTTTTTTAAAGATTTTATTTATTTAATTGACACAGAGAGAGACAGAGAGAGACAGAGAGAGAGGGAACACAAGCAGGGGAAGTGGGAGAGGGAGAAGCAGGCTTCCCGCCGAGCAGGGAGCCCGATGCGGGGCTCGATCCCAGGACCCTGGGATCATGACCTGAGCCGAAGGCAGTTGCCTAACCAACTGAGCCACCCAGGCGCCCCTCCCCCATGCTCCTTGTCTTCCTTTTTCTGCTCTATTTTTCTCAACAGCACTAATCTCCACTTCACATGTGGTCAGGAACTGTACAGCCTCGGAGATTGTACAGTATTTACAAACTAATAAACTGTTACTGTTTATTACTGTTTAGTAATAGTGTGTTACTGTTTCATGGATGAAACTCCTGAGTAAGAGACAAAGGATTTTGTCTAGCTTGTTTCCTATTACTCATGGTAAAAACAGTAGCAGGGACTTTACATGTGTTTGTGTCAGTACCCCATGTCCCCCGAGCCCTGCAAAGGACCCACCATGGAGCCCTATAGAACTCATGGATGGCAGTATAGAAGAGGAACGCAGGGATTAGAGATTCACTGCTTTTTTTTTTTAAGATTTTTATTTATTTTTCAACAGAGAGAGAGACAGCGAGAGAGGGCACACAAGCAGGGAGAGTGGGAGACGAGAAGCAGGCCTCCCGCTGAGCAGGGAGCCCGATGCGGGGCTGGATCCCAGGACCCCGGGATCATGACCTGAGCCGAAGGCAGACGCCCAACGACTGAGCCACCCAGGCGCCCGGAGATTCGCCGCTTTAATAGCAAGTGGTAGGCATACCTGTTCTTTGTTGGGGTGGGGGGAGATGTCACCTCCTCCCTCACGGTTGCTTGCTGCAAACACAACCCTGAGAAATAGTCTGGGTAGAGAGCTTTGAGGGCCTTGCTCTCTTGGCATTCCCAGCAGGAACCCGCAGGGATGTGCAGGGCCCATGGCCCATTGCTTCTCCCAACAGTTATATGATTCCTTGCTCATTGTCTGTCTCTCCAGCTACAACATAAGACACAGGAGAGCAGAGACTTTGTCATTTTGTATGTGCAGCTCTTTAAAAAGTGCCTGGCCCATGGTAGTTGCTCAGTAATTATTTGTTGAATGAATGGATTGATTTACATCCATTGATTAATTCTCAGCAGGGATTCTTTCATCATTTCCTAGGGCAGACCCTTCGTCCCACCTTGAGAATACAGATGAATCAGACATTGTGTATCAACTCTGGAGTGGGGGAGCCAAATCCTGATCACACAGTGTGTCCATGCTGTGATGTCAGGGAGGGCAGAGGCATGCTCCCTGTCTAACCTACATCCTTCTCACTGCAGACCAAACTGTATCTTGCTTAGAAAGAGCTGGAAGTACATGGCTTCGTGGAGTTCTTGCCCCATCACAGACGGGCTTGGATTCCTCCTGCCAGGGGTATGGAGGGGACTCCCCCAAAGTCCGATGGTAATGAGTACTCTGAACATAAAGTAAGGCGACCTGGGGGATAGAGACAGACAGGAAGAAGCTACTTTAGGTCAGGGGAGAACTCTGTAAGCAGGTGATGTTTGAGCAGATGCCTGAATTCAGCGAGAGAGGAGCCAGTTAAGTATATTGAAGAGGTTTCAGGCAGAAGGAGCAGCAAATGCTAAGAGCCTGAAGGGGAGTATCCCCGAGGCTTCTGAGGAGCAATGAGGAGGCCAGGGGCTGAAACAGATGGCGTGAGGTGAAAGTGGGGAGAGAGGAGGCTGCAGAGGTGACTGACTCTGGCCCCAGTAGCACTTTCTAGAAGGGGCTGGGCTGAGACCCATTCAATCAGCATATGTTGAGTGCCTGCTTCGGGCCAGGCCAGAGGTGCCATCCCTGCTCAGTGGCAGATGGACAGATTACAACAACCACAGCCGCACAGTTGGTGAGAGCCACCCCAGGAAGCAGGGGGAGCCCAAATGCATGAAGTGTCCCTGGGGAGCCACCACTACACTTGGCTGGGGAGGTGACTGTTGGCCTAGAAGTGAAAGTGAGTTGGTGCTTGTCACCTGGGCAGTGCAATAGAAAAGAGCTGTGTGTGGGATCCGTACTGCGATGAAGAGTGGGCATGGGCAGGAAGACCAGACCCAGGCCTGGAGATTCTTATATCAAGAACACCCGGGCAGGGCCATCAGATACCATCTGGGATAGTGTTTTTCAAATTGGCTTCTGTGGAGCTCTGGGGAGATGCTTCAGGGATATACTGTAAGGGACAAGGGGAAGCTGCATGGGTAGTGTCCAGAAACCCCACCCCATTATTTAACAGAAGCAGCTCAGGCTTTACCTCTATTATATATTGAGCTTCCCAAATGTGTGTGAATAAAGAATCATGTGGCTAAAACAATATCTAAAGGCCATTGATCATATTTTTTTCCGCTGTATCAAAGTATAATTGACATAGGATAAGCTACGCATAGTTAAAGTCTATAAATGCACATGTCCGATAACCCCGAAAGTTTCCCCGTGCCCCTCCCCCAACTCCTCTCTGTCCTCCCACTCCAGACTGTTGAAGCTTTGCTCACAATAGTCCCATACTGGAAACACCCCAAATGTCCTTCAGTGGTCAACAGATAAACCAGTTGTGGTACACTGATCAATGTAGCAACATCGGTTGAGTAGCAAAAGCATTGTGTTGAGTGACAGAAGCCAGACACAAAAGTACATATTATATGAGTCCATTTACATTAAATGCAAATACAGGAAAATCTAATTTATGGTGATAGAAATCAGTGGGTACCTTTGGGGAGGGGGTATTGACTGGCAACAGGCAGGAGAGAACAGTCTGGGGAGATACAAATCTCTTAAACATTGATCACAGCTGTATACACAGGTAAACATTCATCACTTAAGATTTGTATTTTACTAAATATGTACTCGGTCTCATTACAAATCCCCCTGTGAATGCAAACTCACTCCCCTTGCCCTATATATGCTGGAGAGGACTCATCACCCTTGCAGGGGTCTGGATGGTCCCAGAGCTGGCAGGGTATCTGTGGGGTGGGGGTCCTTAAGCCATCTCTCCCCACGGCATTTCCCACCTGCCCGTTCTCAGGTTTCTGGGAATGGACTCCCTGGGGAGGTGTTTCCTCAAAGCCTCTTTCCTGCCCCATAGGCCTCTGGGGCTGCTCCGTCTTCTGAGACAATCACCACTGATGTTTACAGAATGCACACTGGGTGCCTGGCACTTTGCTGACACTCTGTCTATAGCACAGGAGGGAAGACCCGGGCTTGGGAGGTGGGCCCCTTACCCCACCCCCACTCCCTGGCTTTGTCACTGAGGAGCTGGGTGACCTAGAGGAAGGAGAAGGTAAGCAGCATCACCTCTCTGAGCTGTAGCTGCCTCATCCCCAGATGGGCTCTCAACATCAATCAGCTGGAGGACGGACGGAATGGTGTGTGGGGCCATGCCTGGGATGTGGGGATGCTCAGTGCCTGGGAGTCACAACCATCTGAGGCTATACCCCAGCCAGGGGAACAGTGGGGCTGGTGAGGCAGAAGCTGGAAAGGCAGCCCCTGTGTGGGGCCCTGAAGGCCAGGCTAGGGCTCTGACTCTGGCATTGTCACTTTCTTGCTGTGTGACCTTGGATGACGGATAAATGAATTACTATGAATAAAGCACTGAAAGCAGTGTCTACATTGGACCAATGCGTCCAGAGTCTCAGGCTCAGTCTTGGTTCTTTCCTCTACAGCATATGACTTTCGCTGACTCTACTAGTCACGACTTCTGGGTCCTTACCCGCTTGCTGCGGACCCTCATCTCTCCCTTCCTGCAAACCGCAAGCCTCCACGCCCTTCCATTTATCTCAGCTGGGGTCTCCTCCTCTCCAGGCTCAGCAAACATGGGGCCCAGCAGTCTGCTGGGTGGTTCCCGTCCCTCCCCGAATTCTCCCAACCCTGCCCTGACTGTCATTTCTGTACCACGTGCACAGTGCGAGGGATCCAGAAGAGAAGGCTGGTTGCCACGGCAACGGAGGATAAAGCCCTTGCTCTGCCAGTCTGCTGATTGGCTGAGACACGTCCCGCCTCCCGCCATCCTGAGGGTGGGGGGCAGAGGGAAGGGTCTCAGATGGGCAGGGAGAGGTACCAGTGTGCCTTGCCAGCGTAAGACTGCCCCCTCCTGGTCAGTCAGAGCCCCGGGGCCTGAGAGGCTCAGTCTCCCACCGGGGACATTGGCCTCGCCCTTTCTCTGCCTCCAGCTCCCATGGCGGCTGCAGATGGCAGTGTCTTTGGGGACAGCAGCTGCGACTGAGTCTGCAGGCCGACACTGAGCTGCTCAGGCTGAGGTGATGAGCTCCCCAAAGAGCCCCCGGAACAGGCATCTGCAGGGCATGAGGTGGGTCTGCGGGCATGCGGGGGGGGGGGGGAGGGGGCACCGAGGGCTGCCAATGGTTTGGGAGGCAGGCAGCGGGGCTCTACAACCCTCACACTGTCCTTTGGCTAGAATGGGGCTGGAAAATTCCTCATAGATCATCTGGTAACCCCCTCTCCCACCTTGTCACAGTGCATGGGGAACCCTGAAACCCAGAGGGGGTGAGGTGCGGCCCGAGGTCACGCAGAAGGCCAGCGAGTGATTTGTTTCAGCTGGGCGTCCCCCGAGAATCCAGGAGAAGGTCTAGGGGTCCTCAGTCTGCCGGGGAATGCCTGGGGTTTTGTTCACAGGGCTGGAGAGGTTGGGAGACTCTAAACTGTGCTCCATAGATCCACACCATTGCAGCCCGAGTGGCTTCAGCTCTGCTCAAGTCCCTCATTCTCCTGTTTAAGCTGCAAGGGGACTGGGGTCCTGCCTGCAGCCAAGGGTGAGGCATGAATCTTTTGGCCTCAGTCAGGTTCGTTTGGAGCAGCCTTCCTGCTTGGCGTCCCCTCTTCCTGACTTCCCCTCAACCCAGCTGCACCAAAGCAATTTTGAACTCTCTTCTTCGGCTCTCCAGAAAGGCAGATGGTTAGGAGAGCACGGCTAAGCACTCTTCATTTTATTTCTCCATGAGTAGGGCACCTTGAGACACTGTCCGTGCTTCAGAGCGGCCAGTGGGGACCCTGGGGCGGGGGGGCAGGGGGGGCAGGGGCAGGCATTGGGATGGATGCGGGACTGGGAAGCAGCATCTCTCTCCCCCGGGGGTCACGGCCCACCTTGAAGACCCACGTGGAAGTAGTATGATGAGAGAGGCTGGAGTTTGGAGACAGAGGTCTGAGAAGCCAAGGCTTCTCATCCCCTTTCTAACTTCCCCAGAAGCCAAGGTGGGCCTCTGCTCATTTCATTCTGCTCAGGTGTCTTTACCCACCCTGGAGGACTCAAACCTCAGGACATCTCTGGGGGCTTGGAGCCCAGCTCTTAGTCACCTTCCAATTGGGTAACCCTGGGGCAGGGTAGTGAACCCCTCTGGGCCTCAGTAAGATGTAGACAGTAACACCTACCCCATAGGCCTTGTGATTTGTGAACACATCTTAATAGGGCTCTCCCTGCCTGGAAGGCAGAGGTGGGGCTCCTCACCCTTCCCCCTTTTTTACTCCTCAGGAAGGATTTGAGGGTGGGTTAAATTGGGTCCTACTTTATCCCATGCCTGGAAGAGATGGTCTGTGATCTGGCTTTTGAAGGATGCGTAGGAGCCTGCCCCATGAACACAGTCCAAAGGACATCCCAGGGAGAATGAAAATGAAAAGCTTATCTCCATCCTATGAAAGATGGAGATTGTATGACCCACAGGTGACTGATGAGCAGTTCCATGTGACAGCACATGGGCTGGGAGAGGAGGCTGGAGAGGTTGGCAGAGCGCAGCGGTGGGTAACTTTGGGCCATTCTAAGGGGTCTGGGTATATGTAACGTTCGTGAAGCACCTTATGCCTGCTAACTTCCGTGTTTCTGCTTTCCTGCCTCTGGTTGGCTGGAAATAACAACAGGTAACACAAAGGCTGGTTCTGGGCCATGCAGCATGCTGCTAAATGCTCTTCAGGCCTTATCTTGTCAAACATTCACAGTGACCTTAAGAAATGGATCCTACTTCTATCCCCATTTTACAGATAAGGAAACTGAGGCTCAGAGAGTAAGAACAAAGAACTATGTAGCATGGACTATGGGCCAGGCACTAATTCTGAGTATTTTACATAAATTAACCCATTTAATGGTCACAGCAGCGCCGCGGTCCAGGTGCTATCTTCAGGCCCACCTTATAGATGTGGAAGCCCGAGGCCCAAGTTTTCTGGGCTGGTGCCTGTGTTCACAGTCTTATAATTATGAAATTGGGCGTGGGCCTGAATTTCGGGTGCCTGTGCAGACCCTGTTGACATCAACCCAATCCCCTGGGGATGGGTGTTGGTTCAGCTCGCTTTCACCAAGCCACACCCGGCCAGGATGTGCGGGTGGCTGGGGACCCACTCATCTGTGAGGGTCTGGCAAGCGGCAGCATCTGCAACTGTGCGGTCAGGGCCCGGAGGGGTGGCTCAGAGGAGGCATGGCCCCAGCTGAACTTTACTGAGTGCTCTGAATCCCCACTAGGCTCTGTCCGTGCCCCCCTCCTCACAGGGGACAAAGATGCTGAGAGCAGAGTTTAGGCATCTTGCCTGAGGGCACCTGTGCCTCAGAGGGATTGAGCCAGGTCCCGCCCTCAGCTACAAGCTGCCTTCTTGAAGGGTGAGTAGGAGCTAGGTGGGTCCCTGTGATGGGGGCAGCTCTGTTCTCGGTCCGGGGCAGGGGGCGGACGCCACTCTCCTGGGCCTCAGCCTTCCCATCTGCAAGGGGATGCTGGGACCTCCTGGCTCTGTGAAGCCCGCGCGTGTCCCTCCAGGCTGGCAGGTGGGACGAAGGGCGCCTCCGCCAGCACTCACCGCCCTGTCTCGGCAGCTGAGGCCGCCGCGATGCCGCACTTCCTGGACTGGTTCGTGCCCGTCTACCTGGTCATCTCAGTGCTCATCCTGGTGGGCTTCGGCGCCTGCATCTACTACTTCGAGCCTGGCCTGCAGGAGGCGCACAAATGGCGCATGCAGCGCCCCCTGGTGGACCGTGACCTCCGCAAGACTCTGATGGTCCGCGACAACTTGGCCTTCGGAGGACCAGAGGTCTGAGCTGACCCGCGCCGGTGGCCGGTGGCGGGCACCGGGCTCCCTCCCCTGCTTCGCCCAGCCTGGAGACCCTGAGGCAGAGAGAGGACAACCCGTGGTCCTCCAGGCCATCCCTCTGCTTCCTGGACCCTCCCAGCAGAGGCTTCCGGGCGCTCCGGGTGGACCCTGGCTGCACCTGTTGAGATGGGGCACCTGGGTACCTTGAGGTGTCACTGCTGCTGGCCCAGGGCTTGCTTTCCACATCAAGCCAGTTCACCCCACACCTGCCCTCCTTGGCTCTGGGTTTAATCCCCCACTGACCCCCAGTGCCTTTGTGCTGCCCAGCACTCTTGCCCCTCACCTGGAGGGAGGCACCGCTGCCCCTGCTTGTCCTGAACCTCGACAGTCACACTTCCCCACTGAATCCCTGGTGACGCTCAGCGGCCCCCGCCACCCAAGGCACCCACCCTGCAGCTTCACACGGCCGACTTCAAAGCGGACCCAAGGAAAAGGCCCTATTTGGAGGGGCGTCTGCTTGGTCCAGCCCAGTCCCACCCCTCTGGACTCAGGCTTGGCATTGATCAGAGTGTGTGATGGGGTGGCAGAGGGGTAAGATCCAAGAGGAAGGAGGGTGTGTGTATGTGTGTGTGTGTGTGTGTGAGAGAGAGAGAGAGTGTCTGGGGGGAGAGGAGAGGCATGTGGGGAGGGGGAGATGCAGGTCTGTATGTGTGAGAGGCAGAGTGGGAGGTGGTGGAATAGGGCGAGCTTGTGAGTAGCCCCGGAGACCACCAGGAGCAGTTCCTACCTCCCTTCCTCTGCTAGACTTTTCTGTCTCTCCCCTTCCCCAAGGCCCCTGCCCTCCAGTCCCTCCCTGCCCTGTACCGCACCTTCAGGTACTGCATGCCCCCAGCACCCCTTCCCACCCCCCAGCCCCACCAGGGAGCCCTCCTCCTGTGTGACTGGCAGCCAGCCTCACTCTCCTCCTCTGGAGCTCCCCTCTTAGTTTCTTGCAATAATAAAGACTTCATGACCATTTTTGCAGGACTCTCTCCTTTCCTGAAGGGAGGATCATGTCTGTCATCTCATTGGATCTTCATAAAAAACTATGAGAGTGCAATATTCCCCTTTTTAGGGATGGGGACACCTGTCTCCAGGGTAGGTAAAGCAGTTTCTCGGCAGCAGCACTATTGACATTGTGGCCCAGATCGTTCTCTGCTGTGGGAGGCTGTCCTGTGTGTTGTGGGATAATGAGCATCTCCGGTTTCCGTCCACTAGAGACCAGTAGCTCTCACCCCCACCCGCTAATCAGGACAACCAAAACCGTTAGCTGGAATACATGGGGTGAGGTACCAGTTAGGATATGAATTCAGGCACAGAGATGCAAAACAACAGGACCTTACGCCAAATAGAATGTTCTTTCCCATTCACAGTACAGTTCATGGGGAGGTTGTCGGGAGCTGGTCTGTTGGCCAGGTCCCCGCATGTTCAGGGGCCTGAGTTGCTGCTTCTCCGTGGCTGTTTCCCTGTGCCTGGGATGTGACCCCAGGGGGCAAAATCCAGAGGGCTCATCTGTAGCCAGGGCAGCAAGGTGGAAGGAAGTGCATCTCCTCCCTCGAGGAACACTCTGTGATGGCTGTACCCCCACCCCCTTACATCCTACTGGTCAGTACTTCGTCATATGGTTAGGTCTAGCTGCAATGGGGGAGGGAAATATATTCTTTTATTTTTATTTTATTTATTTATTATTATTTTTAAAGATTTTATTTATTTATCTGATAGAGAGAGACACAGCGAGAGAGGGAACACAAGCCGGGGGAGTGGGAGAGGGAGAAGCAGGCTTCCCGCTGAGCAGGGAGCCCGATGCGGGGCTCGATCCCAGGACCCTGGGATCATGACCCGAGCCGAAGGCAGACGCTGAACGACTGAGCCACCCAGGCGCCCCTATTTTTATTTTTTTTTTAAGATTTTATTTATTTATTTGAGACAGAGAAAGAGAGAGACAGAGAACAAGCCCGAGGGAGGGGCAGAGGCAGGGGGAGAAGCAGACTCCCCGCTGAGCAGGAAGCCTGATTCTAGGATTCCGAGATCATGACCTGAGCTGAAGGCAGATGCTTAACCGACTGAGCTGCCCAGGCGCCCCTGGGAAGTATATTCTTTAGCTGGGTGGCTGTGTGACCATTTAAGAAGTCCGCCTCCTTGAGAGAGGGAGAACACAGGGACACTCGTAAGTACCATTCTATTGTCTTAGGGGTTAGCCGAGGATGCGGGGCAGCGGGCTGAGATTTGGACCAGATCTCCTGACTCCAGAGCAGGGTTCGCTCTGGCACATGTCCCATTTAAGGAATGAGGGCAGGCAACAGCTGCTTCCTCTCACCTGGAGGGCTGGGGCTGCTCTTCCTCCATGGGGCAAACCCAGGTCTTGCATAGCCTGGGTTGCAGGGCCAGGCTAGGGTGAGGCCAGAGAGGCACCTCGGGCTCACACTGAAGTGCCTCCTTCAATTCTGTGCCCTCGAGGCCTCTCTGGCCTCACCCTAGCCTGGCCCAGGCCCAAGACGCCAAAGGAAGATCAGCTGGAATAAAAGGGTTTGGGTTGAGACTCAGGCTTGGCTGGACCCTGGTGCTCAAGGATGTCACCAGGACCTGCCATCTCTCTGTCTGTCTGTCTGTCTGTCTCCCTCAGTCCTGGTTTCCTTTGTGTGGGCTACATTCCCAGGCAGACTTTCCCCACGTGGTGGTCAAGTTCCCCTGGCAGTCCTAGGCTCCCACAGCCCTTAGTACCTTGATTTCAGAGGGGAGCAGGCATCTTGTTCCAGCAAAAGCTCAGGGGATGGACTCCCATTGCCCCCCCCACCAGAGCCCCTGGGCTCAGGGCATGGGGTGCCCCATTGCCAGGCAGCTCTGGTACCCACCACTGGAGCCAGGGACGGAGACAGCCATGGTCCGAGGAGGTGGGGTGTGGGCAGGGGCAGTTGCCTAAAGGAGGGAACAGGTGCTGGGAGGAAAATAGAGGGACTGAGGACGTTATATTACAGAGGAGGAAACAAATATGGAGAGAAGTAACCCACCCAGGCCACCCGGACGCTGGACTGGCTGAGCCTGAAGGGGCCTCAGGCTAAATCTGGCCTGCAGCCAAGTTTGGTTTGTCCAACACAGCATTTTGGGGGAAAAAATGAAAATTAATTGGCAACATTTCTAAGTCAGGAGATTTCACATGAGAAATCTCTTTTTCTGACTCCTCTTTAAAAATAAAGCTTCTGGCCACACTGGATTGGAAGTGTGAAAGTGTTCAAGGTTATGAACGCGTAACCTCAGCAGGGAGGGTGTTGACCGTGACCCTCCCTGAGGCTTGGGCCGTGGCCAGTCCTCCTCATGGGAGAGCTGCCTCCGCACGAGGAAAGCAGCAGAGCTTCTCATCCAGGGGCTGCCAAGGAGAAGCCTGGGGCTCAGAGAGAGCAAGGGGTTCTCGCCAGCCTTCTGCTTAAACCTGGGCCCTTTCCCAGTTCCCACAGCTTCTCACATAAAGCGTATTTACGCCTGCTCTTCCCATAAAGAACACAGGAAAGTTTCAATTAAAGAAGCCACGTGGGCGCCTGGGTGGCTAAGGGCGCCTGGGTGGCTCAGTTGGTTAAGCGACTGCCTTCGGCTCAGGTCATGATCCTGGAGTCCTGGGATCAAGTCCTGCATCAGGCTCCCTGCTCAGCGGGGAGTCTGCTTCTCCCTCTGACCCTCTTGGATCTCATGCTCTCTCTCTCTCTCTCTATCTCATTCTCTCTCTCAAATAAATAAATAAATAAATAAATCTTAAAAAAAAAAACTAACCTTTCTATTAAAAAAAAAAAAAAAAGAAGCCACGTACATGGGGGCGAGAAGGAAATGCTCTGACTGATTCCTCCCTGTGATACTATTATTTGTCTCTGAGCTTCCCGGCAGCCAGAGGAAAAGAGCACACACTAAGAGGTCATTTTATTCTTGTTATGTGATAGAAGGGGGAGAGATTGACTCTTGGTGAAAGACGAATTTCTGGTTCTAGATACTGAAAGAAATGTCTCAAGTGGGACGTTAACACAACAGACTGCATCCTCGGCATTTTTTGGACAAGGGGGAGGATTGACTCAGACAGCAGAGCTTACAGAAATAGGCCATTGCCCACGAAGACAGATTCTTCCATCTGCCAAGGCATGCCAGAGGGCTGTACTGGGAGCAACCTGGGGTCAGGACCTGACGATAGTAAATCCTAGAAAACTGGTCAAGCTTCCTTAGCTCCCAGACACACGTCGGAATTCACCCAACATTTCTGTGTGCCAGGCACTGAGAATCACAGCTGATTGAAGCCCAGATAAATGTCCCCTGCCAGTGCCTGGCATGGTGCTCAGCTCATGGCAGGTTTTCCATAGACGGCCCGTTGTTTCCGTATCACTCCTGCCCTGCCTGCCGCCCCGGGTTGTGAAGCTAGTTGGGAAGTAAGCACCGTATAAATGCTGTGCATCCTACAGCTGACCTCCCGAGCCCCACGGAAGCATGTCACATACTGCTCTACCCAGCACAAGGCCTGGCACCAAGAAAGCAATGACAAAGAAGACAGAGTCTCTGAATCAAAAGAGCTCACAAACCGGAGACGGGACAGATGTGTAAACAGATGACAGAAGCGTCATTGCGGCAAGGAGCTGTGCGAGAAACTGGAAACAGAACCAAAGACTCTTGGGGTGGGGGTTTGTCAAGGAAAGCTTCCTGGAGGACATAACAACTCAGCTAGGTTTTGAAGACCGAGTAAGAGTTTTCCCTGTAAGGGGAAGGGCAGTCAGCAAGTGCAGAGCCATGGAGGCTAGGGGGAACCCAGTCCTTTCTGAAAAGTGTGAGGGGTGTCGTGAGGTTGAAACCTAGAATATCAGTGAGTGGTGGTCACGGTGGGGAGACTGAATGACCAGAAGGTGGTTTTTCACATAAGGCTTAGATCCAGGGAGAGAATCTGATGACTTTCCAGTTGCTACCTCCTCCAGGAAGCCCTCCGTGATCCCACCAGCAGCTTTCCCCATTACAGCCCTAATCTTGTGCCATGATTTTGTTTATGTGTCTGTGGAGAGCATCAGTGGCATCTCCTCATCTCAGCCCACAGCCTGCCTGGCACTGGGCAGGGCCTCCGTGAAAGCACGCTTATTGGATGAATGTGCTGGTCTCTTTGGAAGTCTTGCCAGGAGCCACCCATCTGCTTAGATACTAAGATTTTAGAAAGGCTTAGAGGCTTCCTGGGGGCCGGGGGGGGGCAGGGGGACTGTTGTGCAGGTTTTTAAATGCTTTGGGATGTTTTGCGGAGTCCCGAGAGCTTTCCTTTCCCACCATCTGGGAGCTGTCAGGATGTAGTGGGTGTGTCTGGGCCAGGCCCAGAACAGGACAGGAGGCGGGAATGTGCAGGGTCCCTGCGTAGGAATGGTTGCAATGTTCGGACTCTGGCCCCAGGGGGCGGCACAGGCTTCTCATTGTTCCACCCCCTCGGCTCTCCACTCTGGCGGGGCAGGAAGGGCTTGGAAAGGCCAGAGACCAGCTTTGGGAGGAGGGCAGAGGCTTCAGGCTCCCTCAAAAGACCATCACAGTGTCAATCAACCCTCTTAGAGAACCTCGGTGGGCAAAGCCCCTTCTCCTCCGCCCCCTACAGTAGGAGGGGCTCAGAATTTGGACACCTGGATGCCCAGCCATGGGTTCATTGTGTGAATCTTGGCAAGTTCGCTTCCCTCTTATCTGCAGCTGGAAACAGGTGGAGCTGAGGCGGAAGTCACAGGAAATCATGAGGGCAAAGAAAAAAGGGAACCAGCATGACAAGGCAACAGTTTTAATGGCTAGCATGGATTGAGTTCATTGCACTTCTCACTGTATTTCTACAGCCACACAAGTGGGTCATCAGTCCTGTTCATCAACTATCTGGCTCTTCAGCTCTCACACCCAGGAGGGTTAAGTTCCCTACCTCCTTGTGTGGGTGGGGCCATGTGACTAATTCTTGCCAGTGAGCTGTGATCAGAATTGAGTGCAGGCCAGGGGTGTCTGGGTGGCTCAGGCGGTTAAGCGTCCGACTCTCGATCTCGGTTCAGGTCTTGATCTCAGGGTCATGAGTTTGGGCCCCGAGTTGGGCCCTGCTTAAAAAAAAAAAAAAGAAGTGAGTCCCAGCCAAAGCATTTTATAGCTAGTGCACACTTCACCACTCCCTCCTTCCCTCTGCCGCAATGACCTGCAAGGCTCCAGGTGGTGGCTGCCCCATGAGCCTGGGTCCCAGACTGAAGATGACACGGAGCAGAGCCTCCATGGATCCAAACTACAGTGGACCTGAGAAATGAAGGAGAAGTAAATCTTTGTTGTTCTAAGCCGCTGGGATTTTGGAATTGTTATTGCAGTATAATTTAACCCATCCTGACTGATATAACTCCCATTTTTACAGGTGAAGAAACTGGAGCTCGGAGACCTGGTGACCTGTTCAAAATTACACAGTTGTAACAAACCCAAGATGGAGATTCTAGAGCCTGCGCCACCTGTCTGGGAGGCCACCCCAGTGATTTTTTTTTGCTTGGGTCAAAGTCTGTTCTCTGAGGCTACTTGCAGGCCTGTGGATCGTTCCTTTGTGGAGAAAGAACAGCCCTGCAGACATGAGGTCATTGACACTTTGGACCACTAGAGGGCAGCTGAGCCCAGGCTGTAATTACTGGGCAGGCAGGGTCTTCCAGGCTCCCCCAACCCTGGAGGACAGAGCAGGGCAGATGGGCCTGGGGGATACAGACATGAACCAGACTCATGCCTGACTCTCAAGTCCTTAACAGCCTGGCAGGGAGCCAGATGGAGGAATTCTATCTAGATCTTTAAGCTAGAAGAGCCCAAGTGAAGGCACCAGGGACCTATTGCAAAGGCAACTGAGGCCCAGAAGGGCAAGTGATCTGATAGAAGCTGTATAATGACTCGTTTGCCAAAGTGGGAGAGAGAATCCAGGACTCCTGACTCCTGCTCAGGGCTTCCTCATCTCAGAGATGATGCAATCCAGTGGGGGTGACCAGTAAAGTCTCCCCCTACCCAATCTGTCCGGGCAGACCAGTGCTGTCCCCTCCCCCAGCCTCCTGTATTCTTCCTCCAACTGCGCTGGTCCTCGGAGCAAGAAGGGAAGGGGGAGGAACTCCAGATGGCTCCCCTCCCCGACCCAGGGGGCTTCCAGCAGGTGTTGCCCCGGTAACGAGAGCGCAGCCAAGTTTGAAAACTTAAAGGTCAAAAAGGGAGAGCATGGATGAAGAAGAGAAGGTCGGAGGTCCACATGGTCACCATTCACTCAATCATTTCATTCATCACTCATCCATCCATCCATCCATCCATCCATTCATTCATTCATTCAGTCTAACAGAAACTTATGAGGCTGATGCTTGCCAGGGCCTAGGACCCAGAGAAAATAAGCACCCCCGTGGCTAGTGGCTGTCACATTGGATGGCACAGATATAGAACATTTCCATTATCGTAGAATGTTCTATTGGCCAGCACGGCTCCAGAAGCTCACTCACTAAGGAGAGCAATCCCCGAGAAAATCGACCAGACCACACAGCGTGGTGTGGGCTGCAGTGTGCTCATCAGTCAAAAGCAGGTGACAAGGCGAAGACCACAGAAGATGCCGAGAGTGGGTTTAGCCTAGTTCCTGGCTCCGAGGGATGCTCGAAGGATGTCCTGTACTGTCGCTGCCATATTACTGTAAGGACCTGTTCACATACCCATCTTCCTGAGCAGCCTCTGAGCTCCTTCCCAGCCCCTGCGCGGTGTCTGACATATAGTAAGTGTCCCGTAAATGGCAGCTATGATTAGCACGGTTGTTATTACTATTGCAGTGACAAGGCAGAGGAGGACACCCAGCCCACAGGATGGGTCTCCTGGCCTCAGGGCTGGGTCATCTTCACGTCCTCAGGACCTGGGTCCAGCTTGAGTGAGGAGGGGCTCAGGGAATCGTTGTTGAAGCAGCTTCCAGGGACTCCAGCTTGCCCCCTACAAGACCTCAGGTGGGTGGACAAGATGGCTAAGAATCACAGAGCTAAACAGGGTGAGGGGGCAATGCCGAGGGAAATGAGGGTGGTGCCTGGACCACCAGAGCGTGGCTGTATTTGGAGTACCCTTAATCTTACTGGAGACATCTCTCAGGGGTCAGAGTCTGTGGGAGACAGAGTAGATTTGGGGAGGGCAGGCAGCAGGGCACCGCTTTACCCCCAAGGTGGCCTTGAGTCCAGGGCAGCCCAGCCTGGCCATTAGGAGCCTCCCCAGGCCCTTCGGGATTCCAGAGGCTCAGAGCAGCCATTCATGGACGCCCACTGCTGAGAAGCCAGCCCCTCCCTGCCCCAGAGCCCGGCCCAGCTGGGGATGTAGCTGGTGGGACAGGTCAGGAGAGGGCTGGGCCCTAGGCCTGGGGACGATGGCCTGGAGGCTGAGTGGAGGCCCACGAGGGGACCAGAGGGAAGAAGGCCCTGAGCTGGTCACAGTGGCCCTCTGGGCACAGAGGAGGGCTTCCCAGACTGAGGAGCACTGGACTTTTCTTGTTCTCTGATCAAGGTAGGTGGGGATTTGTGTGTGTGTGTGTGTGTGTGTGTGTGTGTGATAGGACCAGGGATAGATGACAGGAGTATAGGCTCAGTGAGGGAATGGGGTCTGGTGACATGGGAACCAGTGTATCTCAGAGATCCTATCCTCAGGCTTGCTCTCTCTGGGTGGGCGTGCACACTGAGGGTAGATGTTTGTGGCTAAGTGCCAGGGTAAACCTGCATGCGCCCAGGTGTCCATGGTTGTGAATAAGGCCAGGAGAGTAGGGCTGTAGGGATATGCTAAGTGGGGGGTGATGCAGGCTGGCACAGTCTTGGGTACAAACGTGTGGCTGGAGAGGGGCTGAGGTGTCACCGTGAAGACCCCTTGCTCCAGACCTTAGGGACCTGGCTTTAGGGTCAGGCCCTCTCCCGAGAACCCTTCCTACCAGCCCCGGCCTGCCCAGCCTGCTGTGTTGAAAGCAACACGAACAATTTCGGCCCAGCGGGTAAATTATATGGAGCCCAGAGTGTGAACCAGCTGGCCATCCGGGGGCCTTGGAGCCCACCTTGGGGGATGGCTCATCCTCACAGACTACCAGCCAGAGCCCTTGACCCCCACCTCTCCCCACCTCCCAGGTGGTCTGTTGCTTCTACCGCTGTGCTGGGCAGCCTTCTCCAGCTCCACCCCCAGCCATGGAGTTTCAATGGTGGCCCTGCCCCTCTCCTTACCTCCACTTCTGTTTCCCACTGATCCCTCTGTCACACGGGACGGGAGTGACTGTTCCCACCAGCAGATCTGAGCAGGTCATCTTCCAGGGTCGAGCATCATTGTGGCCTGGCCTGGGCCTGATCACTGCACCTGTGGCCTTACGCCGCCCCACCCCCACCCCCCATTCAGCCTAGGAGTCCCGCAGTTGATTTTCAGGAAGATACCACGCCCTCACCTTTGGGCCTTCTGAGGGAACTGCCCCAGCCTCTGGTCCAGCCGTCCTCCTCTGCGGCCACCCCCACGTCCGGCTTAGCCGTACCTGCTTCACCGCCTGGCACCACTGGAGATGGCAGGTTCCCCAGGGGCAGGGACTGTGGCTTGTTCACCGCGAGCCCTTGTTACCTCTCTTCCCGAGCCTTCCCTTCACCTCGGCCTCTTCAGCTCCAGCTAATTCTGACTCCAGCAGCCGGCCAGCCCAGGGCTCTTTCCTGGTTCTGGGCAGAAGCCCCAGAGGCAGACGCTGTTTCCAAGCCAAACTGGTCATCCCTTGGCCTCCCACCTGGATGCCTGAGCTCCTATTTTGGCTGCTGTGGGTGGGAACCCAGAGCCCTCTAGCACCTTCTGGAAAAGACAGAGGCAGACAGCCTTCCAATAACCACTGCCCTCCTGCAGGGGTCCCTGAACAAGGCGCCTTCAGACCTGGCAGTGCTTTTTTTTTTTTTTTTTTTTAAGTAACTCTCATGCCTAATGGGGGATTTGAACTTGAAACTCTAAGATCAAGAGTTGCATGTTCTACCGACTGAGCCAGCCAGGCACCCCTGACTTCTAGGCATTTGTGTTTTTGATAACTAGGATAAAGCTCAAGCCATTGAGGATCCCACAATTTTATATCTTGATATATTACAAGTTTTCTTATAAATATATTTCTTGCAATATATTTCTGTTTTCTCACTGTTAGAAAAAGTATATTTAGAAATTAAGCTTTATATATATATATTTAGCTATTTTTTTCCATTTCAATTATAAAGTGAACAATTTTTAAAACTATTTTCTATCTTACTGACTGCATAACATTAAAATGATAGATCATGCTTTAATGGACAACTACTCCGTAACATTTCATAGGAGTTAAATATTTTGCATTTTAAAATACTGTTTTGTTTTATAAGACCCTGTTAAACACTGACAACTAAAAATTAATTTGCTACTTGGCAAAGAGGTTTTCATGCTCTTTATTAACTAGGAATCAAAGCAATGCAAGCTGAGCACCTCACCCCCGCTTGGCCCCTTCTCTCTGTTGATTGCCTCAGGGGAAGACGGAAGACCTGGATGGATCACAATTTTGAGAGGCAGCAGCATGGAGCCCCGAGCCCTGGAGCCTCCCTCTCCCACAGCTACCTGCTGGGGCACCCTGCCCGCCCCTCAAAGCTCCCTGGAGGGGTGTCTCCCCTCATCCCTGTCCTCAGGAAAACCATCCGTCTGGATGCCTTTCCTCAAAGCCATATCCCACAGGCTTCCAGCAGACCAGGCCCTGGAGCCAGGGCCCGGGGTGTGCCCCTACAGGAGACCGTGCCCCGGAAGCTCAGCTCCATCTCCTTAACGCTCCGTCAGAACAGCCAGGCATGGCCCCTGGGTCCCCTACCTTCTCACTGGGAAGAGCTGCCCACCCCGGGCAAGGAGGCTGCCACCCATGGAGGAGGTGGGCTGCCCAGCCCAGGCTCACAATCGGTGACTCTAGTGCCGGGGAGCAGAGTCCACTCTGAGGGTCCAGGGAACCCAGGTCTGTCCAAACCCAGCAGGATGCCCATAGTGGAGAAGCCTCTGGTGAGTTCCTACCTGGCCCTACCGTTTCAATCCCGGTTAGCCCGGAAATCACCAGGCCCTGCAGGGCCAGGCTCGGTAGGTCAGAAGCATTCTGTCCCAGGGACCGCCCATGTGACTACCAGAGCTTCTCCAGGAAGAAGCAAGCCCCGGTCCAGGGGTATCCCGAGACCCCGGCTGAATCTCCAAAGGGACACTTCTACCATGGGTCCTGCGACAGCCATGGCTTTGGCTCCTCTGGACACAACCAGGCTAGGCACAGCCAGACGTTTAACCACAATGGTCACGAACAGACCTAACTTGACTGCCCATCCGGCCACACCAAGCACATCCAGACTGGATACAGGCATAGAGTTGCCTGCTCTAGGTACCAAGCTGGACACAGCCATGGACTTTGCTACAGCAGGCCCAACCAAGCCGGGCGTGGTCATGGATTTGGCAACCCCGGAGCCAGACAAGCTGGGCAGAGCCACAGCTACAGGAGGCCCAGCCAAGTCAGGTCTGACCACAGAGGTTACAGCCGTGGACTTGGTGGTACCAGACCCAGTCAAGCTGGGCCCAGCCAGGAGAGACACAGCCAGGGCTTTGGCTAGAGCAAATACAGCCAAGCTGGACAGAACTACAGATTCTGTGGCTTTGGACACAAGCAAGCTGGGCACAGCCATGGGGGAGATCACACTGGACAGAGTCATTAACCTGACCATATCAGCCACGTACCCACTGATGCCAAGCGGAAGCACAGCCCCAGCGTGGGACCATGCTCTTACAGATGCTGCCACAGACTGGCCCGCAGAGCCCCGCATGCTGGACCGAGCCAGAGAAACCAAAGGTAAATGCAAAGAGCTTGGCTGGGGATGTACTGGGCTGCTGTGGGGGGCCAGGGTGTATTGGCCTGGAGATGAATAGGTTGGGCAAGGGAGGCAGGACTGTAAGGTCAGAAGTGAATGTGCTGAGGGAAAAGGGAATAAAATTGAGGGGCAGGGCACAGGGGACGTACCCTGAGTTGGGTCCCAACCTGCCAGTCAGAGGTGGGGTTGAGGGAAGTCACCAGAAGGAAAGTTTCCAGGGGTGACTTGTGGAGGAGCAATTATGCGGAGTCCTTCCTTTAGCATCTTCCATGGTTGGTTCTTTGGTCCCTGAAGAGCTGGAGTAATCAGGTGATCTACAGGTGGGTCCAGCTTTAAAAGCAAACCACCTGCATGAAAATACAGACCAGCACGTCAGTAAGTGGTGATTTGTCCAACAGCCATCACTATGGTGCTTCTCTAGATATGCGTAGCGGCCTCACCCGAGACCTTCTAAATCATGCACATTCAGCCTTTTGGGAGGATATCTGTTACTTGAAAGGTGCCCCACCTGATCTGCTCTTCCTTAGTTCCCCACCCCCGGCCCTTTAGTCCTGAAAGGTAAGTTGGAGACTTGTATGTATAGAAGTCCTATATAGAACTATAAATAAGTCAACGTAAGGACTAGAAGTTCATTCGGTCTCGGAGAAACCTGGGTTTCTTCCTTTTCCTCGTCTTTCACTCTCTTTCATCCCAACCAGTCTATTTCCAACTCTGTTGATCTACCCCCTCAGCACTTGGCTGGCTGTGCCCTCCTCTTTGACCCTCTGCCCTTGCCATGCCACAGCCCCCCCCTCCCCCCCCACTCCCGGGATGGGGGCTCTCTGTCCTCCACGCAGCTGCCACAGGGACTCACATATTTGATGGTGGCACTTTCTGCTAACAGTCACTGGTGACTCACCACTGGCTTCCCTCAAAGTCCAGCTCCTTAGCCCAGCTTTCAAGACTTTGATCTTCTCCAGCCTCTAGCTCTATATTTCCATCTGGAATTTTCTCTGCTGCTGCTGCTGCTGCATCAGGAGCTATGAGTTGTCCACCAGCACCATGGGGCTCTCCCGTCTGGGTCTGCTCACCTCTGCTGCCCCTGTCCACAGAGCGCCCTTCCCCTCTTCCCTCCCACCACCATCTGCCTTTCCGTCTTGGCCCTCAGCTTCCCCGTGAACTCTTCCCAAATCCCTCTCTCCCCAGGATGCCCACCCCTCAGCACTCGAGTACCCTATGCACACCCCAGTCCCCTACATTAGGACGGTCCAGCTGTCTCCCCCACAAGGCCTAGAGTGGTCATCCCCATCCCTGTGCCCCCAGGGCCTGGCAATGCACTGTCCATTAATGTTGACTGAATGCATGAACGTTTTTTCTGACGGGTAAATTGAGGCTCAGGAAAGTTCCTGATCAGCTCAAGGTCATAGGGCTCATCCTCCAGAAGCCAGGCCTGGAACGCGGGCCCCTGACTCAGGGCTCCGCAGGCACCCGCGCCTGGGCAGAAGCCCGCTGAGCCCGCTCAACATCCCCACCACCGCGTGACTCGCGCGCGCACCGCACTAGCGGCTGCCATCGGTCCCCGGCGCCCCCCGCCCCGCCCAGGCTTGAAGGGTAAGAGGCGGGGAGTGGGATGGGGGGGCGGGCAGGGATCGAGACTGGGATGCGGGCACCTCCCTACCCCGCCCCCCCCCCCCCGGCCCGGCATCCCGAGCTGCAGGCACAGCGCCCCCGCGCGCCTCCCGGGCCGCCTGCAGCCGGGACCGGGTACCCGCTCCCGCGTGCGGGCGGGCGGAGAGCGGGTGCGGGCGCGGGCGCCGTGGGAGGGGGAGGGGCCCTCGGCGGGGCCGGCAGGCGCGCGGGTCACGTGGTGCGGGTGGCAGCGGCGGCGGCGGCGGCATCTGTGCGCGCGGGCAGGGGCAGCGGCGCCGAGCAAGCCGAAGCGAGGTCCCGGGCGGGCGCGGCGGCGCGGGGCGCAGGGGCGGCGCGGCCGGGCCGCGGGCCGGGCGGGTGGGCGGAGAGCGCGGAGGGGCGAGGCCCGGCTACAGGGGCCGCTCTGCCCAGAAGGAGCCCGCGCCCGGCTCCGCCTTGCAGCCCCACGCCCTGAGCATCTCCCCGGAGGAACAGAGACAAAGGAGGATTCATGTCCAAAGGTAGGGCGGCTGGCCGGGCCACCGGCGCCCGCTGGGAGGAGGATGCGGCCCCGAAAAGCCCGGCCGGAGGTGCTAACCAGAGGGAGGGTTGCTGCGCCGAGGAGCCCACGCGCGGTGACATATGCACGGACACACGCACACACCCCAAGATACACATGCCGGGAGAAATGCACACACGGGATCGCGGGGAGTTCCAGAGGCCCACGGACATACAGGCAGGGACCCAGATGCGCACAGGAAGCCCCACGCTAGAGCACACCAAGACACGCACACACATGCACACCACGCACAGGTATCAGGGCCACCTACAGCCAGATAAGAGACCTGTGCGCTGACACATAGGCCCCTTCCCCCCCACACAGGCGCACACTGAGACAGGCACCAGCTGGTGGTCTCCAAGGGAACTCATTGGCCTCCAGAGGACTGGGATGGGGGAAGGGGGTGTCCCAGGGCCCTTTGCAACTGTGAATAGGAAAGGACCGAGATGTCTTCTGTGATTCGTTTTCTGGGAACGGGGCTGGAGCTGCGGTGGTCTGGAATTGCCTCTGCGGGTGGGGGCGGAGTCTTGAAGGCTGCTAGGGCTGGGAGCAGGGGACGATCTCCAGCGCTGGGAGGGAGGAAGAGACCCCTCCCACCCCTACCCCTCACTGAGCCAAGGAGGCAGGTGCTCTTCTGGAAAGATCCCCTCCCCCTGCTGCCACCTTCCCAACGGAGGGGTGGGGTCCCTGGGCCAAACAAAGACAAAGCCATTCATTTGCCTGTGTAAAAGAAAGCACTGGGGTCCTTGCTTGGCACAGGGAGGGGGATGCTGTTTCTGTGGGGGATTCAGCTAGAGCTGAGGCAGGTGGACATTGCCTCTCCCTAGAGCGTTGATGGGGCAGGTGGCCCCTGGTAGGGGGTGTGGCTGACAGATCCCCCTCCTCTCTAGAAACCCTGGGAGAGCTGGGAGCTTAGGAGGACCCCAAAGGACCATCTAGGCAGGATGGCACTTGAGCTATATCCTGCTCTGACCTTCATCCTTAGCTCTTCCCACCCTTAGGGAACCCCCATCCCATCCCTGTTGCAGGGAGGGAGAGGGTCTGTCTTAACAGAGTCTGCTCCCTTGACTGTGGCCTACACATGAGCCATTTGCTGGGTGGGGGTCAGCTGCTCTGCAAAGGGAGCAGCCCGTGAGGGAGAAGAAAGGTGATGGTTCTAAAGTGACATCTGCCTCTGTGCGAGGTGTCCTTCCGTCCATCCATCCATCCATCCATCCATTGACATCTGCCCCCCTGCGAGGCGTCTGTCCATCTATCATCCATCCATCCATTGCTGAGTGCCTGTGTTATGCTAGGTTCAATGGGGCACAGAGATCAATGAGACATGGCCCCTTCCCTGAAGAAGGATGGGCATACGTTCAGTGCCAGGTAATTTATCTCCATGCTTTTGTATAACCTTCACAGCAACCCAGCAACGTAGGTACTGTGCCCATTTTCCTGAGGAGAAAACTGAGGCTCACAGGGGTCATCCAGCTGGGAGTTAAGCCTGGGCCAGCTGCCCATCTGGGGTTGGCAGGGTAGGAACAGGGTTGCTGTCTGGGCAGGGGACAGAGCTACAGAATTCCACTCCAGAGCAGCATCGTCCTGTGCCCTGGAAATTGTTATGTACTTGTCAGTCACCCTCACCACACAGTGGACCTTGGGGGCGAGGACCTTGTTTGGGGTCCAAAAGTATCTTTGGCATCAAGTCTAGCGCGTTGGCTGGAGTGGGCTTCCGAGATTTGGCAGCACATGAAATGTCCTGGAAAGAATGGAGCGAAGAAATGAACGTGATGCGAACAAGGTACTAAGAAGAGGGGCTCATATCAGGTGGGAAAGCAGAGGCTTTTCTAGAGGTAGGCCTTGAGCTGAATGGTGAAGGAGGAGTAGGGGTCAGCCAGGGGCTGGAGTGGGCAAGGGTCGTCCAGCAGAGGTCATGACATAGTGACCTGCTGCACGTTTGCAGTGCTCATGGCTGACGGGTGGTTGCTGTTAGCATGTGGCTGGCATGCAATTGGCATAGGGTTGGGAGAGGTGACTTGCCGGTAGATGCTCCACGCAGTATGTGCATGGGTGCTAGGAGGTGCTTGCTGGTCCTAGAAGTTGCCTGGGAATCTAGTGGGCAGCCCCCTTCTTGCAACCAGTGTCTGTCTTTTGGGAACGCTCTTTGAGGATGCAGCTATCGATGGGCTAGAGCTGAGCTGGCCATAGTGAGGGCACACCCATTATAAGGATACCAACAAAATCTCCCGAAAATAAATACAAGACTCACTTTCCAAGTCTGTAAAATAGTATATGACACCCCCCACTCCCGTGGATCTATCTCACAACATGGTTTGTGAGAACAAGCAGGCGTGACTGTGAGGCATGAGGGAAGTGGCCTGGGCCAGCTGTGGCAGCAGCTGGGCAGGGAAAATGGGGCATGGCCCCCGGTGCAGGTGGGCTGAGTGGGGCCCGGGAGCCACGTGCAGAGAGTGGAGGAGCAGGCCAGGCTGTGAGAGTCAGCTGCTGCAGGGCCCCCCTAGCCAATCTTGCAGCCGCCTTGAGCCGGCTGGCTGGCAACAGCTTCCTGGGAAGCAGGAGGGAGGCACGCCAGGCCCTGGGGAGGTCCCGAGGCTTCGTCCGATTTGGCTTTGCCTGGGAGTGACAAGGAAAGAACAGTTTCCCATCAGGAGAGAGAGTCTTGCCAGGACCGGTGGCAGGACCAGGTGGTGGCGGTACAAGAACAGACTCCTGGCTGAGTCTGGGGGTGGGGGAGGGAGACACTCCTGTCCCCTCCCCCTCTTGCCCATCTGCTGCTCCATCAATTCTCCCTGGGAGCCTGACACTCTGCAGGAACCACAGGATTCCAGAACGGCAAAGCTGGAAGGGGTCCTTGAGAGAGCGTTGAGTCCAATAACTCTGCTCTGTAATTAGCATCGCTTGCACACGCCCCGCCTCATTTGCCCTCCGGACAAGCTGGTGAACTTGACAGGGGTGTGGGGGCAAGAGAGTCTGGAAATGTGAGGGGTATGCCGGGTGCTTCCAGGCATCATAGCTCATGTGATGCTTACCACAGCCTTAATCGTGCTCCTATAGCCAGTTTACAGGTGAGGAAGTAGGCTCACAGGGGTGAGCCCAAGTCCCCACATTCAGGAAGCAGCAGGGCCAGGCTCCTTCCACTTCACCACACGCACACCCATTTTATGGATGGGAAAATGGAGTTGCTCTATACTGAAACCTGCCCTGGGGGACGTTGGCCCCATGAGGAAACGCACAGATTTCCTTTGTGTGTGAACATGCCTGTGATCTGCCAGACCTAGTAGGGAAAGGCTCTGACCTTAGCCCCCCCCTTTCTTTTGCCACCCCCCATCCCAAGAACACACTATGTCATCTTAGGCAAGTGGCTGCCCCAGTGCAATTGCGTCTCATCCCCTCCGCACTGGTCTGGTCAGAAGGAGAGACTAATTCCTCCCACAGATTTAAAACTATGGCTAGGATGGTGCCTGGGGATCCTCAAGGCATAGACACTCCTACTTTGTAGTGGTGCTCATGGAAAAGAGGGACACTGAGGCTGGGGGCAGGAATGATGCTCCTGCAGTGTGAGGGGTAGCTCTATTTGCTTCTAAAAAACAAAGCAACTGAGGTCAGTGACAGTCAATAGATGTTAAGTCCAGTATCCTAAAAGGTCTTAGCCCTTTCTTTGAGGAGGCAGAACTCAGGTCAGAATAACCCCAGACATCTCTTAGATCAGTGGTTCTCCATAGGGTTATGCTGCCCCCAGGGCACTGTCTAGAGATATTTTTGGTTGTCACAACTGGCATCTAGTAGAGGTCAGGGGGGCCACTGAACATCCTACAGTGCACAGGACACCCCCCCTCCAATAATTATCCAGACCCAAATCTCAACAGGGCCAAGGTGGATAAGTCCTTGGATTAGACACACAGATGTGCTTTGGAGCGGTGAGTGCACCAGAAAGCACCCCAGCAGCTGGAGAGGCTGGGCACTGATCCCGATCTGGCATCTGACTTGCTCTGTGTTTTGGGGAAGTCCTTCCCCCACAGGCCTCAGTCTCTCCATCTGTGAAATGAGGGACCCATACTGGATGACACCTGAGGTCCCTTCTAGTCCCAACTCTGTGTGATTCTGTATCAAGAGAATAATACTGTGGCTTCCACGTGACTTCTGTTTTCCTCCAGCCCACCTCTCCCACCTTGGCTTTGCAGGGCTCCCAGAGGCCAGGACGGACGCAGCCATGTCAGAGCTGGTGCCTGAGCCCAGGCCTAAGCCGGCAGTGCCCATGAAACCCGTCAGCATCAACTCAAACCTGCTGGGCTACATCGGCATTGACACCATCATTGAGCAGATGCGCAAGAAGACCATGAAGACTGGTTTCGACTTCAACATCATGGTGGTCGGTAGGGAAGGCCATGGGGTCACTGGAAGCCATGCTGGTGGACAGAACCGAGGATCCTGTTTCTTTCCCTAGGATGGGCCTCAGCCCTGCTTTCCCTAGGATGAGCTCTTTCCAGGAGGAAAGATTTCACTATGTGGATCACAAAAGCCTGATTCTCTTCTCTCCTGAAGACTAGCTGATGCAGGGGTGGGAACTCTGGGTGGATGGTCAGCCTGGCCCCAACACCAGTGGGGTGGACACAGGTAGCCTCTTAGCCCTGCTCAGCCAGTTTTTAGGTGTGTGGCGTGGGGAAATCATCTGTGTCTTTCTCCACTGGTATCAGAGGGAGGGTGGTCTTCTTGTGATCTTCTGTAGTGCTTGAAAGCTTAAAGAGAATTTGCAGGACATTGATTGGTCACTAAGTAGTGTTGCCATGTTACAGCATGTAAGAGCAGGAAGGGACCTTTGCCTGATATTAGTGAGATATTCACTCAGTTGCTGAAACAGGGACCTGGGCATCTTCTTTCTTTCTCCCTTATTCCCCAATTCAATCAACCATCAAGACCTGTCAGTTTTCCCTTGTAAATCTCTCTGAAGTCTGCCCACTTCTTTCCATCTCCACTGTGACCACTCTCAGCTAAGCTAGGGCTCCCACCTGGATTGCCACAGCCCCCTGACTCAGTGCTACTCAAAGATTAGGAGCTGACTGGAGTTTAAATCATCTAGAAAGTCTTGCTGTAAAAAAAAAATCTGCTGAACTAGTGTGTTTAGTGTTGTGGTCAACTTACTTTCCGGTGCAAATTTCTTATCTCAAGAACGAGTAGCAAATGGTTCAAGGACCATGGCCCCAGGCCACCCTGTGAGTGGCATTGACCCTCTCAGTCCTCTGTCTTCTTTCTGTTTCAAACCATTATTCACCAGTGACTGAATAATTTTCCCAACCTGCAGAACTCATCAGGTCACCCATCCTACTTAAACCCTTCAGTAGATTTAAGGGCTTAAGTTCCTAGCCTGGCCTGGTACTCTCTCTCCACTCACCTCTTACCACTAACCATGGTGCATTCTACTCCTCAGTGGTAAGTTCCCCTGGACTCGCTGTGCTCTTTTCAGCCTCTGAGACTTTGACTCTGCCATTCCCTCTGTCTAGAACCCCATTCCAGCTTCTTAGGGGTCTTTCAGAGTTTCTCTGCAGGTTTCAGCTTAGTTGTTGTTTCTTCCTAGAAGTCCTCTTTGATTCCAGAGAGACTGGATTACATTCACTTCAGTTTGCTGCCGTAATACCCTGTGGTTCCCTCTTTCATGGCGATTATGGCAACATATCATAACTGCCTGCTTGTGTTTTGGTCTTCCTCACACTAAATGGCTTCTTGAGGGCAAAGGTGATGTCTTGTTTGCCTCTCTACCTCCAATTCTAGGACAGCACTTGGCATTCAAGGGTACTTAGTGAGCAAATGACCTCAGAAAATAGCCAGACCAGGAACAGCAAGTAGAAGCTGTGCAGGCTTCTTCTCTCCCCAGGAGCACCACAGGGAGCGATATTGCTGGTCAGTCACGGCTCACATCTGGGACTGAGCCCACAGGTGGCCTTTTTAACATATTGGCCTAGGTGGCTACTACTGATTGATCATTTGGAATGAGACATGCACCTTGTCTGCTATCCCTGGTCTCATCCAGTTCCCTCCCTTGCCATCAGTTGTCAGTAAAAAAAACTAGAGGAGCAAAAACATGGCTAGTCCCAGGTGTTCAGGGAGATAGCACTGCTGGGTCTGGAGCCTTAGGCCCTCGTCCTCCCACTAATATACCACAGGAATGTTCTAGCCCAGAACTTCTGACTTTACTGTGCATGTGATTCATCTGGGAGTCCTGTCAAAGTGCAGATTCTGAATCATAGGGCTGAGGCAGGGCCTGGGATCTTGCATTTCCTTACAAGGGTCCAGGTGACATTGATGCCATTGAGCAGTTGTGGGGCCTGCTTGAGCAATCCTCATGCGGGTACAAGTTTGAGAAGCATGGCTCGGGCCGGTGGTTTTCAAGTGCCTTTTAGCTGCAGAACTCCTCCTCGGAATGAAATCTTCTGTAGATTCTGTAGACCTGTATAAAACAGTTCAAAATGGGGCGCTCGTCTGGCTCAGTCGGTAGAGCATGTGACTCTTGATCTCCGGGTCCTAAGTTCAAGCCCTATGTTTGGAGAGGAGCCTACTTAAAAAAAAAAAAAAATACAATACAAAAAAAGAAAAAGACGGGTCAAAAGGGCGCACTCATGAGGGAAGTGGAGGTGAGAGACCAGCCCTGCCCGCTCAGCTGCCCCCTCCTCTCTCAGTGCCCTCTCGGGCGTTTATCTGCATGAGGTATTAACTGTAGCACTAGAGTAGAGTGGACACAGAACCAGGTTCCTTGGGTTCAAGGCCCTGGTCTTGCATTTATTAGTTCTGTGACCTTGCGCATACTTTATGTCAGGTGGGAGTCAATCTCTACGACCACTTGAGCTGGGGATAAAGAGAGCTCTGCTATGGGATTCCCAGGGCTGTGGGATTCAAAGGCAAATTTGGCTAACAGATGTGAAAATGTCGGATGCACTGAAGCAGTAGCAGAGGGCAAAGTAGTTCTGTCATTCAGTTTAGTATTAGTAAAGACTAAAAGTTCAAGTCCGGCAGGCACAAAACAAAAAATCGCTACACTAGACAAAGGCAGAGGTTGTGCCCTCTCCCAACGGTCCTGGGGCTCCAGGAAGGAGAGAATGTGGAACCCAACACTCTGGTACCAGGGAACCATTCCCACCTGCTTGCTCTCCCACTCAGTCCTCTGCCCCCCACCCACCATGAGTGGTAAAGTGGCCTGGATCGAGGCTCTAGAATTCTGTAATCTCGTGGGAGAGATGGCAGGCTCAGCAGGTGGACACGGGTCTTCCCCACCGTGTCATCCTCCTGTCTTGCGGCAGGTCAGAGCGGACTGGGCAAGTCAACGCTGGTCAACACGCTCTTCAAATCCCAGGTGAGCCGAAAGGCCTCCAGCTGGAACCGGGAGGAAAAGATTCCCAAGACGGTGGAGATCAAAGCTGTTGGGCACGGTGAGGACCAGGCAGGGACTCCAGTGGCCACTGGTCAGAAGGCTCTCTGCCAGAGAGGGAGAGACGGGCCTACTGGGGGAATGAGACAAAAGAAAAGCAATCTCAAGACAGAAGAGAACGGAGTAGAGCCGACTCCTTGGTCTAGAAAAGACAGGGGGGGATTAGAAACGGGGCTTGAGCTGGATGGGAGAGCACGGGTGGGATTCAGGCAGCAAGAAGCAGGGAAGGCATGCTAGGTGCGGGGAACAGCATGAACAGAGCTGCCAAGTTGGGAAGACCCTGAACTTGACTTTTCCAGTAATTGGTCCCGAGGAAGGAAGGAGCCTGGGTCTCCCTGGCTGGTAGGCAGCAGGGTAGCCGGCATCGGCCCGACGAGTGACTTCCCTGGTGCCTTTTCTGTTCACCCCCCAGTGATAGAGGAAGGCGGGGTCAAAATGAAGCTGACCGTCATCGACACCCCGGGCTTTGGAGACCAGATCAACAATGAAAACTGGTATATGTCTGCCTGTGAGATTTCTGCCCTGAAGACGCTGAACATGGTGCAGATTCATTCATTTGAGAACCAGCTGCGCCCTTCATGTCGAGGGGCTGAGTGGGAAGGCGCGCTAAAGGATGGGCGACGGGGGCTTTGTAAGGAGGCGAGGGAAGAGGCCCAGGAGGGGGCCGGTGCAGAGGGAATTTTGGCTGTGGGATTGCCTGGAGGTGGCAGCAGGGCAGGGCAGACAGAACAAGGGGAGCTGTGGCACAAATAGGGGCTCACAGGAAGGCTGTGGCCAAGCTTGGCCTGCGGGCAGTGTCATAACCTTGCATGAAGAGAGGACGGAGGGGAATTTCCACGAGGAGAGCACCTCTGGGAATTCACAGAGCAACGCGGCCGTCAGCGTCCCGCCAAGGATGTAGATGGAAAGTTCCAGGCAGGGATTTGCTCCCAGATAGGGACGGAGACCGTGGTTCCTCTGTGAGGGAGCTAGAGTCGGCCGCCCGTGGGCAGGGCCGCCAAACCACACAACTTAGAACAATCTTAGAAAGGTGACCGGTTGTCCTCTCCTCTGGTCATAGGCATGCTCCTTAAAGGAGAAAGGTAGCAATGGCATTGACAACAGTCATGCTGATGCATTGTTGCCATGTTGAATACTTTCTATATGCCGTTGCTGTGTTAAGTACCGTACATCCGTTCTTTGTCATCCGTAATCCCTCCAGGAACCCACTGGTACTCAGAGAGGGGCAGAGACTTCCTCAGAGCCTCCTAGCTAATAAGGAATGGAGGTGGGCAAAGTGTGTGCCGCTTTCCAGGGTGGGGTAGGGTGGGGTGCTGCAATTCATCTGGCCCATTCAGAGGACTAGGTTCCCGTGGGAGTTTTGGCCTCGCTTAACAAGGAAAGCCATCCGTGAGGGCCTGAGGGAGAATGGTCCACAGGCCTTTCTTTCTGGGACATCCATCTGCTTTCTTCCCATCCCCCCGCCCCCCCAGCTGGGAGCCCATTGAGAAGTACATCAATGAACAGTATGAGAAGTTCCTGAAGGAGGAGGTCAACATCGCCAGGAAGAAACGCATCCCGGACACTCGTGTCCATTGCTGCCTCTATTTCATCTCCCCCACGGGGCACTCGTACGTACCAGTCCCTCCCCCACGGCCGCGCCTCGCTCCGGTTCGTGTCACCTGTGCCCGTTCTGTCGTGGGTAGCCAGTCCCCCCGCATGGGCCCCAAAGTTGTCAGGGCCCTGTGATCCCCCGCAATGTCTCCAAGACAATCTGACTCTCTCACCAGGAGAGGAAAGCTGACCAAGCCCAGTCCCCATGCTGCCCACTGGCATTCTAGCACAACTGTACCAGCAGAGAGGAGCCTGTATGTGGGTGCAGAGGGCTCCTCGTCTGTTCGGGAGATACCTGCTTTGCACAAAGCTGGGGTGGGGCGGTGGGCAGCAACAAGAGTGAAACGGGGAAGGGCAGGGCTACTGGATCAGGTGGGTGTTTTGGTGGGGTAGGGACCCAGCTGTAGGTATTTGATGGGTGGGCAGCCCAGCGTGTCTAGGGATGAAGGCTGGCGACGAGCAGGTGTGCAGGGAAGTCGGTTGTGAGTGGCAGATGGGGCCGCGTAACAGGGAGTGCCAGCGTGGGATGGAGAGATCTAGGTGAGCAAGCAGGTGACCTTCCATAACTTATTACTACACCTGACTGCTGGGCCAGAGTTCAGTTCCTGAGCGGACGGCATGAGCAAGGTGGGCCCCCAATTTTGGAAGAACCAGGTACTCAGCAGGTGTTCGATGGTGGGGTCTAGGAACTCAGTAAAAAGATCAGCGTTATTCCTCCCTAGAATGTGGACCCAAGGTCAGAGCAAGCCAGCAGATAGCCTGACTTAGTAAGTGGCCCGGACTGGGAACTGGAGCCAGATGGGAGCCCCAGAGCCTAGAGGGAGCGGGGCCCTCAGATGGGGAGGGCCTGGGCCCTCAGCTGGGTCTCTGCAGGACTAAGTGTGGGCTGGGAGAAGGCTCATCAAAAGGTGCGGTCCTGGGGCGCCCGGCTGGCTCCGTCGGTGGGGCACACGACTCTCGATCGGGGTGGTGGTGGGGTCATGAGTTCAAGTCCCACGTTGTGCAAGGAGATTACTTAAAAAAAAAGTGCTGCCCCATATGGAGAATAAGATACACGAGTAACCATGACACAAGGACTTAAAGGGACATAAAGGCCGAGACAACAGTCCGCGACTATTCCCAGGAGAAAAAGAGTCCCACGTCAGGAATGCTGCCCTGAAGGAGCAGTTTGAGCAGGGCTACGGGAGGGGCAGGATTTGAAGAGAAAAGGAGACGGTGGTCCGAGGGGGAGCAGAGAGTCGCAGCCTGTCCCACAGGCGGTAAGAGGCGGTAAGGCGCTGGGAGTGCGTCAGGAAGGAGACGGGGCCGCCCCTTGGCCTCAGCCAGGTTCCCCGTCTAGTCCTTCCGTCCCAAGGGTGGCCCTGGTGTGGCGGCCGGGGCGGACCGGGGGAGGGCAAGGTGGCTCTGACAGCCTGCCTTCTCTGGGCCCCAGCTTGCGACCTCTCGATCTGGAGTTCATGAAGCACCTCAGCAAAGTTGTGAACATCATCCCGGTCATTGCTAAGGCTGACACCATGACCCTGGAGGAGAAGTCTGAATTCAAGCAAAGGGTGAGAAGACCTCTCTCCTCCTTTTCCTGCCTCCACCCTTCCTTCCCCTCCTCTGGCCCGAGCTGTGTCCTCTCCTTGATCATTATATCTCTGCTTTCCCACCCCGCTCCCACTTAACCATTGAAGAGGCTGGGCTGGTCATACCTGCTGACCAATGGTGAAGAGCCGTTAACAACCTCAGGCTGCCTCCTTCCCACCCTCCAAATGTACTGGTGAAGACCACTGAATACACAGATCACCATGGGCTTGAGAAAGCTCTCCTCGATGTTAGATTGCTTGAGGGGCCAGACTAATTAGTCATCTGCCCTCCAGTCTTTATTAGTGTCTTCTATAAGCTCCTCCCTGTGCTGGATGCACGGGGATAGAAGTGGGGGCCTGCAAGGGAGGTGTAAAGACATTTGCTGCCTTTGAGAAACTTACAATCAGGTAGACCACTAGGAGTTCCTGGATGGCTTCCTGGAGGAGGTGAGACTTTAGTCGAGCTTTGAGAGAGGGCAGACCTGGAATATGATACATAGCAGCATGAGCACATACTCAGTAGTGCTGCTTGTCTAAACCCTAAGCTTCTGGATCCTGAGATGAGCAAGCTGCATCCCCAGACTATTCCTCATCTCAGGCTGGGCTGTAGCAGCTGTACGACTGGGGCTCCCATTTATTAGGATCTTCCTGCTGCTCAGGGCCTCAGAGTTCAGAGATGACCAGATTACCAAAGGCCGCATCCATCCCTCTGATTTCAGCACACACACATGCTCACACCCGTGTACAGCTCCCCCCGCCCCATTATCCTGACACTTGGCTACCTTGCTTCTCTTCCTCGCCCCTAGGTTCGAAAGGAGCTCGAAGTGAATGGCATTGAGTTCTACCCCCAGAAGGAATTTGATGAGGATTTGGAGGACAAGACAGAGAATGACAAAATCCGGGTGGGTGCCTGGGGCTCTGTTCAGCACACAAGTGCCCTCAGCACAAGTGGGGTATGGATCGTCTGCCCCTTCTGTTTTGCTACCTACTTTTCCCCTTTCATACGGTCTGCCCACCTTGCCTGACCCAGACCAGAAGTGACATGGGAGAGGATGGGGAGTAGGGCCCTGGCCAGGACCGTGAACCCTGCATCCAGGAAGCCAAGGTTCGCGTCCATCCGCAGACTACCCCAAAAGCCTCTTCCTCCCCCACAGGGCCTGGAAAAACCAGGGTGTGGTTGATGGAAGGGCCTGGGTAGGAAGAGCAACAGGCTGGGGTCCAAGGTGTCTATGCTCTAGGGTCAGAGCTCTGCCTCAGTTTCCCCTCTATAAAGCGCAGAAGTCAGGTTA
>NW_027397110.1:6540277-6641106 GCF_003265705.2 Callorhinus ursinus | reverse complement strand
CCTCAGTTTCCCCTCTATAAAGTGCAGAAGTCAGGTTAGGTGAGTGGCTTACAGGCTTTTTTTCCCCCCAGAGGAACCCTTTAAAAAAATTAAATGTCAAACGGGACTCTTGTATATAAAACATGAAAACAGAGCTGCTCTGGCTCAGGGACACGGGCACAGACTGCTGTCTTCTCAGCCCTCCCTGGGGTGTCTCCCAGGGATCTTAAGGCTTCATGTGATTTCTACGATCGCTCTCAGTTCCAACCTTCGACAATTCTGGGACTTTACATCAGAATCCTGAGTTTCAGTCTGGGCTTTTCTACTCACCACTATGACCTGGGACAAGCCATTTACTTGCTTTGGTCTTGAATCACCTCCTCTGTTGAGGGTGGATCATCTATCAGAAGCCCTTTATCTAGTGTAGTTGAGACAGGTAGTTGGTCAGTTAATGGAAAACGTCCACTGAAGTGAAGAAATTGTTATAAAAAATGATGTATGCAAATCTTAAATGTTTTTAAAACATTATTTCACTAAATTATTAAGTTAAAATAAAACACATCCATCACATTCACTTAAGCATTCTTTTCATATAGAGACAAGGCCTCTCCTTTGAGGATAAGTCTGGTCTTAGGGCAAGAGCAACTCACCTTTTCTCAAGTCTTTCAGAAACACCCAACTTGACTTTCAGAGAAACCATTCTCCACGGTCATACATCCTTGGCTTAAATAATAGTTTCTCCAATAGCAAGTACACATCAGGCAAATAGATTTGGGAACAAAGAGCTGGCTCTTGGCGAATATACAACCCAAGGGCGGGAGGGGGGGAGCAGAAGAGCCTGTGAACCTCAGAAGGTGACCTATGGGATCTGAGAGGTCAGTGGACATGGGTCTCTGCCAGTAGGTTGGATGGGAGGTGGCGTGAAGCATCCATCACTTGGCTGTCACATGGGTGGGTATACCTGAAGAGCTCTGTCCTAGCTAGCTCACAGAGTTGTTCCAAACCAAACTGATGCGTTAAAGTCTAAAAAGTACAAAGCTTTCTCCTGTTGAAGGAAAGCCAACCTACTAAGGTTAACCAGCCAGGCAGGGGTGTGACCAGGGCTGGACCCAGGACTTCAGACTCCCTTTTAAGAGACAAAAGCCTTGCCCTTGCCATCAGTGGGATCACTGAATGAGCAGCAGAAGTATGTAGTTCAAGGCCAGAGGCCCAGGACCGTTGGGCATCCTGTCCGTGGAGGCCTGGATGGTAGGAGGCTGACATGCATGTGTGTGTGGTTTGTCAGCAGGAGAGCATGCCTTTCGCTGTGGTGGGAAGCGACAAGGAGTACCAAGTGAATGGCAAGCGAGTCCTCGGCAGAAAAACTCCCTGGGGGATCATTGAAGGTAATTCAGTGCATCTTCTTGAAGAACTGGCCGCTGCTGGTGAATTATGCTTACTTATTCAGCATCTAGAGTTCAGGGCACTATCCTGGCATGTCAGATACAAAATGAAAGCCAGCCAGACCCTGCCGTAAGGAGCTTACAGTCTAATTGAGAAGATGAGTCTCAGAGACAGGGAGCACTGAAAGAGCGATTTAGCACCTGACCGGGAGGCCCTGACTTGTGCGTCAAAGGAGTGGAGAACGGGGAGAGACTAAAAAGCACTGGAAAAACCGGAGGAAGGTTTTCACATGAAAGGGGACATGATCTGACAAACTGCTGGAGGGTGGTTCGGATGTGGCTGTTTTCGTTTTGTCGGGAATGGATGTGACCTCGAGAAGGTCAATACCGGTTCTGAAAGGTCTCAAAGAATTGCTTCCGTGATCTCATTCAAATATGATAACCCTCGACGGGGAGCAGGGGAGGCATGCCTGTACTCAGAACATTAGCCCCCGAGGGCCACGAGCTTCAGACAGGTGAAGGGTCTTGCCCAAGATCACACAACTTGGTGGTGGTTGAAACTGAGATTTCAGGGCTGGAGTTCAAGTCCACAACTGAATTCATTTCAGTTCCCAAACCAAGTTCGTCCCATTGGATCATATTGTCTCTCATTTGCCGATGACACTGTGTTGAGATTTTTTTTTTTAATGGCATTCTCTCATCCACCTTGAGTTGGAATCATTTATGAGGAAGTCTGTCCTGTCCATTAGATTGTGGGACTAGGGCATTCATGTCTTAATCACCTTCTGCTCCCACAACGCTTAGCAGGTGGTTTGCAGATAGTAGGTACTCAATCTGTATTGAATTAGATTCATCGTGTAGTGCGTGACCGTTTTTAAGATGGTTCGATTGTTACATTCTGTGTGTGTTACTGTTTTCCAATCGGATTATAGCTCCTTGAGGATAGGAATTGTGTCTTAGGCCTTTGGCCAGCTTTTAGACCCCCTGTGTATTAATTTTATTTCCTATAAAATGGGAAATCTAATAGTCCTGATTAGCTGCTGTTTCACAGATTCCAGAATAGTATTGTGCCATTGTTCCCGTGTCCAGAAATGCCCAGAGGAGCGAACCTCTGGAAGGCTTACAAGACATCACCTGTCCTGTGGCTGTCTCCTCAATGCCTTGGTGACGAGAACAGAAGCACGCCTGCTGGGTGTTGCTACATTAGTGAAATGACCACCTGTTTTGTTTTGTTTCGTTCACAGTGGAAAACCTCAACCACTGTGAGTTTGCCCTGCTTCGAGACTTTGTCATCAGGTGAGATGCACCCCTTCCCTCAGAGGGCAGGTTAATTTATGTGGGGTCAGGAGGCCATCCATTCAGGTCCACTTCCTCCATCTCCAGGTCCCTCTGACAGAGCTCTCTGCCCCCCGTTCTAGGTCCCATCATGAAGCAGAGGGGGCCGAAGAAGTATTGTTACTGGCTCTCTGGCCTGGGTCCCAGTTATTGGGCCCAGGCCGCGGGAGTGATGCGTTGACCTCAGATGTGGTCCGTCTCTCCCTCCCCACCCCTAATCACACCCCTCTCTCTCCTCACCCTTTGTCCTTCAGGACCCACCTCCAGGATCTCAAGGAAGTGACACACAACATCCACTACGAGACCTACAGGGCCAAGCGGCTCAATGACAATGGAGGCCTCCCTCCGGTGAGCGTGGACACAGAGGAAAGCCACGACAGTAACCCCTGACGGCCCTTTCTCTGTATCATCACACATCCCCACTTTTCCACACACACATCCCAAAACCACCACCAACCACCTTCTTGCTTTCTACTCTGTCCCACAGGCCTGTCTGGTGTTTGTGGAGTTTGTCTACAGTGTGTGCGTGTGTGTGTGTGTGTGTGTGTGTACGAGAGGGAGAGAGAGTGTGCGTGCGTGTGTGTGTGTGTGTGTGTGTGTTTACCTGTGCAGGGGTGAGGTATTTTCACTGCCCTCCCTGGTAGGTCCCTTGTAAGTTTGGTTCCTCCATGGCTGTCCATTATCTGTCTCCTTTCCTTGTGTCCCAGAACAAAGCCGTGTGCCTCACTCAAGAGGTCTTAGGGGAGGTTTCACTTAAAAATGATGGGGAGCAGGTGAGCCACAGGTAACTCTTTCTTATCTCAGAGCCGCCCACAAACAGGGACTGCAGAGACTCTCTGAGGACAGCTTTGGAGCTGGACCTGGTGGGGAGTGGGTGGTGGGGCTTGGCCGTCCAGGGTAAGGCTAGGACTTCCTAGGAGAGGGAAGGTCAAGGGAGAGCAGAGTCGGCTGGAGCTGGGCTCCTGCAGAAAGAGTTCGTGCCCAGAAGTGGAGAAAAGAGCTCCACCCTTCAGCATGTGTCGCCGCCACTGTCCGAAATCCACCGCCTGTCGCCGTCCGTCCTGGTTGCTGACTGCTGCTTTCCACACGCGCCTCACCTCACTCCCCTCTGCTCCCGCCTTCTCCCCCTTCCCTCATTGCTTCATCCTGCGCCTCTCTGACTTCTTCCACTTGCTTGGAGTCTAATCCACCTTAGCTACATTTCCATATTTAGGATTTATGCCCAGTCTACTTCCAAAAAGGACTTCAGGCCACTTTAAAATAAAATCACAGCCAAAGCACGTGACAGAACACACTGGGATTACGGGATTACGAGAGAAATCAGACCCACAGAGATGAGCAGGAAAGAAAGTTTCCGCAGCGCAGGGTGGACCCGTGTGGGCCCAGGCAGAGGGGGAAACACGATGAGTTACCCAGTTCCCAGTAGCTGGTTCGAGAAGCACACGCGCTGGTCCAGTGAGACAGCCTTTCTTTGGGCACTGAGTTCTAGAAGAATTAAATCTAAAGACGTATCAAGAGCAATACACAACCTTTGCCTTTCTCAGTGGTTTGGCTACAGAGGCAAATCGGAGACACCACCTCACTTTTCTCCATCCAGATTCTTCCTCCTGAACAAGCTGTCTTCTCTACTGCTCGCTTCTCATTCATGCTTGAGCCCCTCTGGACTTCTGTTCTCTCTCACTGTGCATGTCTGTCTGTCTGTGTCTGCTTTTCCCCGATTCCCGCCTCCTGACTCCTGCAGACATTGCTAATGATACCCACAATCATACAGTCAGCCTTTTCTTGCCACCCGCTTCAGCCCTGTATTTATTAATGCATAGATTTCCCCCACTGGTTTTACAAACAAGTTACTCTTTCTCCTTCAGTCTATCAGGTGGCTGAAACTTGGGGCTGGGGGAAACAGTTTAGCCTTAGGTAAAGGGAAAACACCAACTAGCTACCATTTACAATGACCTCATACAACCTCCTGTTCCATCTCCTGGTCCAGCCCTCGGTGTTTTACTGGTCCACGACAAATCCCAGCATTTCTAGTCTCTTATCACTTAGGTGCTAGGAAAGCACATAGACTTCAGACCAAGACTCGGTGGGCCAGGGGAAAGAGGCGGGTGACCCCAAAACCTATGGTCTCTGTCTTTCTTGGAGGTTCTTTACCAATCCAATACACATCCTCCCTCCCCCACAAAGTTATTGCAGGGTAAGCACCTGTCAGGATAGAACAGCATTAGGGTTAAAGCCCAGAGGTTGCTACATTTCCACAGGAGAGGGATCCCCAGTGTATACAGTGGGCAGTCATGTGGGCAGACATGGGACTGGCCACTAGGACTGGCAGGGGAGGTCTAGTGGGGTGGTGGGCGTTGGAGAGGTGGAGTAGAGGATGGTGCTTGGCACCCCTACACCTTGATGTCAGCCTCCCTGGAGAAGCTGTTTTATGTGTCTGCTGCCGGCCACTGGTCTCCACACCCTCAACCGTTCTCACCCCCCTGCAGGGAGAAGGCCTCCTGGGCACTGTCCTTCCACCTGTGCCAGCCACCCCCTGCCCCACTGCTGAATGAAGGCCATTTCAAGCGCTGCTTCTCCCTCCAATCCTCCCAGCTGTTATTGCTGCAGGGCTATGCCCTTTTTAGAGCTGTCCTTGCCCAGCCCACCACCACCACAGCCCCTCTCAGCTCTCAGCAGATTGGAGGGCCCAGCTATCTCTTTAGGACAGTTGCTTACCCCCTGTATCCAAACCACCCCCCCCCCCAGTGGAATGGGGTTCTCGCCAGCACGGCCCTCGTCCATCGTCTGTGTCAGCCGGTCCCAACCCATCCGTAGGGGGAAAGAACTCATCAAGAGCTCCTTCTACCCTTGCAAACCCATACCAGCTACTTGTAACCATCTCTAAGGGGAAATGGCATTGCTCCCTGTCCATTCATCTGCATGAGCTACTCTTGGCTTCCTTCAGGGGTCAAGAAAGCAACTTTTCTGCTTGTCAGATTTGTTGAGGTCAGCCATGTGAGCCCCAGTGTGGGACAAGGGTGTCTCCTTCATTGCTTAAAGCTTATTTCTAATGATGGGTCACTACAGATGTGGGGGAGCCAGGCCTAGGGTCACTTTAAAAAAATAGCCATTTGTGGCTGGCCCCAGAGTTCAGCTTCATGCCCTCCCCACCCTGTAACGCAGCCGCTTAGAAAGAGTGGTTTTCCTGAAGAGACGTTTCTGGAATTGACTTCCTTACTCTCAAACTTAAAAAAAGAACGTAAACACAGACACGAAACTCCAGAAACCCATGGGATGTGAACTCTAGGAAGAAAAAAAAAAATCACCCTTCTGTCCACTTAGCAATAAGAGGGATCTCTTCCCACCTACTCTGACTACTCCTGCCCCAACCTCCACCCTGCTAATGTGAGTAATGAATTAGCCTGGCCACAGTTGGTCACTGTAGGCTAGTGGAAAATACCCAGTGGAGGGCAAAGGCCCCCATCAGATGCATGAATGTTTGCGAATGTTGGCTGCCACTGCCCCACATACTGTGTCTGTATGGGATTCTCCCCGCCCCGCTCCCCCTTTTCCCCACTGTCTCCACCTGGACACTACTTTCTCAAAGGCTGGTGACTTGTGGGCCATTCATCCACAACTAAGTCCTGATGGAGCAAGAGGCCCAAGCCTAGGGGATGCAAGAACGACCCATTTCTTAAATGTTACCAGTCCCAGCCAACTTTTGGGTGACATTATGGTTAAATTTCCCAATTGAAAACAAGCCAACAGACCCTCAAACTGGTTGTGTAAATGTTGCTAGACTTTATGTGTTGTACAACTAAACATTGCTGTTTGAACAAGAACTGTCCGGCCTGTGTCTCATTTGTGCTCCTCACTCCTTGGCCAAATTGGCCATTACATCGCGCGGGTGGAGGGTGAGACAGGGATCGTCTTGGTAAGAAGCGGCCACAAAAATTATAGATGGAAAACATTTCATGAGATCAGTTGGTCTTCATTTGGCTTGAGGTTGGACTTCAGTCATTATTCTACGGAGTTTTGTATTCAGAAGGAGTGATGGAGCTATCATGCTAGACCTTGAGGGATGCTGTGCTCTGTATAGCCTGTCTCCTTCAATGAACACAAGGTTTATTTTCATTTAACTAATTTCCTAGCTTTTCCCTCCTTCCTCCAGAAGGCATAAAACCCAATTCTATGAAAGGAGTGGGCCCATCTTGCCTAAAGACCTGCCTACTGTGCAGTGAATACTTTAATAAGAGTTAAGAATTTACATCTAAAGCCCTAGTTTGTTTCTTGTCTTTTTCAAACTTAAAACAAACTTCCTCTCTTTGAGTTTCCTAATCTTTTCTGTAGCCAGCAAATAACACGACTTTGTCTCTATCTTTCTGAATTTGAATGTGATGGCCATATGCAATTGTGTTCGGGGCCTCAATATTCTGTAGGGTGAATGCAAGGAATAGAAGAGTGGTGGGGAGTCATTCGGGTAAAATAATGGGGATCAGGACCAGAGCAGCAACGCCACACGGAGATGGAGAGATATGGGAAGATCTGAGTGATAGAGTAGTTCTGCAAACTTAAAATATTACAGCTAAGAGAAAGCAGTTCTTTTAGTCCAATTCTTTCATACAGATATGGAAACTGAAGTCCAGAGAGCATAGTTGTCTTGCCCAAAGTTGCACACTTAGTTACCAGTGCAAGAGGAGGACTCTATCTCAATGCTCATTCTACAGTTTCACACCATTCCTATTGTATTTCATTTGTTCCAATAGTCTTGTGTTAAAAAAAAAAAAAATCAGCTTGGGGCCCTTGGCTGACTGAGTCCGTAGAGCATGCGACTCTTGATCCCCAGGTCGTGAGTTCGAGCCCTATGTTGGGTGTAGAGATTACTTAAAAACAAAAAAAACAGCTTCCAACTGATGACATATCTTTATTTGGCAACTTTTTTCCCCTAGTGGTACATTTAAAAATGATGCATCTTCTAAGTGGCAGCATCTTAAACTTGATGAAATACGGTAATCCAGAAGCTGTTACCTTCCCTTTGCTTGAAGCCCTTTGGCGCTGTTTTGTGAATTTTAAAGGAAATAAGCATGTGGACAACATTTTAGTCCTCAAAGCGATTCCAATATAATGTATCCTACCGGATCCTCACAATCACCGTTTCGAGGAGGCAGGCCAGTTATGATGGTTGACACGGTCTCGATCTTGGAGCCGGCACAGATCCTCCCGACACAGCTCTCGCGCCCTTCCCTGAATGCTGCCTCACAAGAAACCGGCTCAGATTCCAGGCTTTTTCTGGTGGGGAGAAGTTCTGCTCGCCCTAGGAGAAGCGAGAAATCCTTCTGGACCCTTTCTCCAAAGGGCGTTAGACTCCTGCCCCGGCCACGGGGGACGCAGAAAAATCCTGCTTCTAAGCTCTATTCCCGTGGGCAGCCGAGCAACCATGCCTGGGCTACCACGCAGGAGCCAAGAGGACAAGTGTGGGTCCAGGAGGCCACTCACTCAAACCTCTGCGCTCCAGAGGCGGGGTCAGTTCCCTGGGTCCGCTCCCTTCCCCCTCAGCCGGCATCTCAACGTGGACACTGCCTAGCTCTCTGACCACCGCCCCTCACGTGACCAGCCCCTTCGCCCACCCCCCCCCACCCTCGTCCTTGCGCCATAATCTCCGCCCTCCCCTTCAAAGCCCCGCCCCCGGTTTGGCGCAGGCCCCGCCCCTTCCCATCTGAGGGGTGGCAGGAGGGGGCCTGGAGAAAGATGGCGGTGAATCAGAGTCATACCGAGAACCGCCGCGGGGCCATCATCCCTTTTGGCGAAAGGTGCCTGAAGGGAAGCCGGGGGGCGGGGAGGAGTGCTGTCAGAGTCGGGAGGAGACCGACGGGTGGGGCTGGCGGCTTGCAAATTCTCAGCCAATCGGGGCCTTACCCGCCTTTTCCGGGCGCCGCAGGCGGAGCCCCGTCCCCGCCATTGGAGCCCGCGTGCCGCGGCGGGCGGTTAGGGGCTCAGAGGTGGCAGGGGCTGGAGCGCGTGGCCTCGCTCAGGTAAATGCGCGGTGCGAGGCGCTCGTCGCCTCAGAAGAAAGGCACTGGTGGGGTGTCGCGCCGCCCTTCCGGGTCGCGTGCAGCTGCCGTTGGGAGCGCCAGACCTCCGCGGGGTGACCGCGGCCGGGGCGGGGGTCGGGGGAGCGGCGGGCGCGCCCCTCCGGTGCTCCCGGAACACCGAGGCGGAAGAGACGGGAGGGCGGACCACTCTGAGGATCCCGCGCTGTCGGGGCCTCGCCCCGCCCTCAGAACCTCCAGAAGCCCCCTTTCTATTCGCCCCGACGGGGGTGCGGGGATGACTGCCCTTACTTTACCGTAAAGCTGGGGACCAGACCTCGAGGGAGGAGGACGCTGGCTGCGCGGGTCTTCGGGTTTCGCGCGGTGGCTGTGCGCGGGGCTGGCGGGGTCCGCCCCTCGCTCCCCTTCCCACCTCATGCCTCCTCGCCACGCGGCTCCTCTCCTCCGTCCCTCCCGCCCAGCTTTCCGGACGCCTGCGCGCTGCCCCCAGCAGTTCTTCCTTAGGCTCACGTCTCCGCTCCGACTGGCCCTCGGTCTCCTTTGCTGTCCGGCATAGCGGTGAGACCCTGACACCCGGTGCTGTGTCCCAGGGAGCCTGCGCATTTGTCGGAAAGATCCGCTAAGACAGTACCGAGTGCTGATGTCCAGATCTGGTTTCGCTGCTTCCTCCCCGGGAAAATGTTCTTGACAGATTCCCACGGGCGGTGGAGGCCCGTCCGTCTTCCCTTGTAGGAGGAGATGATGGCCCGCCCCTCGGACCGCGAGGTCTCCCTGGTCACCGGCCTGGAGTGCTTCGACCCGTGTGCAGGTGGCTCTGTGCCCTGAAGCCACTTCTGATCTGGTGTCTGGGCATCTTCTCGCTCAGCCTCGGGTCTGTCTCTCTGCTCTTCTGTGTGTGGGTTGGAGGCAGGGCATGAAGCATGTTTTAAAAAAATTGTAACAGAAACACCGATTTCATGGCCCTTTGAGTTATCTTGAGGGGGTCCGTTCTGTGCTCCTGAATGCTTAATCATCGCCAAACACTTGTAAGAACTATATACTCATCACTGCTCTAGCTACCATGAGGATCAGTAGCATTTCCCTTATTTCTCAAGGAATTTCTCAAACTGAAACAAAGAGAATTGCTTAAAATCATATGGCCAGTGCATGTGGGAGAGCTTTGACTGGGGTTGGAACTTCTCAACTCCACCTGTCCCTCAGAAACGAAAAAGACTGCCTCTCCTCCTTCTCCTCCTCAGAGAAGACCCCACCCTGTCAGTGCTCTGGCTTCTTGTATAGAAACTACCATATTTCTTTATTTTTATTTTATTATTATTTTTTTATTTGAGCATAGTTGATTCACAATGTTACATTAGTTTCAGGTGTACAACATAGTGATTGGACTGCTCTGTAAGTTATGCTATGGTCACCGTAAGTGTAGTCACCATCTGTCACCATACAGTGCTATTACAGTATCATTGTGTTCCCTATGTGTGCCTTTTATTCCTGTGACTTATTCCTTCCAAAACTGGAAGCCTGTATCTCCCCTTCCCCTCGACCCGTTTTACCCAACCCCCCAACACGTTCCCTCTGGCAACCATCAGTTTGTCCTCTGTGTTTATTTTGCTTTTTGTGTGTTTAGTCATTTTGTTTTTTAGATTACATGTATGAGTGAAATTATATGGTATTTGTCTTTCTCAGTTTGATTTATTCCACTTAGTGTAATACCCTCTGGGTCCATCCGTGTTGTTGCAAATGGCACAAAAACCATCCTTTTTTATGGCTGCATAATATTCCTCTCCCTCTCTCTCTCTCTCTCTCTCTCTCTCTCTCTCTGTGTGTGTGTGTGTGTGTGTGTGTGTATCACATCTTCCTTACCTAATTTTCTATGGAGGGACACTTATGTTACTTCCATATCTTGGCTACTGTAAATAATGCTGCAATAAACATAGGGGTGCATATATCTTTTCAAATCAATGTTTTCATTTTCTTTGGGTAAATACCCAGTAGTGGAATCACTGGATTATATGGTATCTCTATTTTTAATTTTTTGAGAAAACTCCATACTGTTTTCCACAGTGTCTGCATCAATTTACATTCCTGCAGACAGTGCACAAGGGTTTTTTTCTCTCCACATCCTCTCCAGCACTTACTTCTTGTCTTTTGATTTTAGCCATTCTGACAGGTGTGAAGTGATCTTTCATTGTGGTTTTGATTTGCATTTCCCTGAAGATGAGTGATGTTGAGCATCTTTTCATGTGTCTGTTGGCCATCTGTACGTCTTTGTAAAAAATGTCTATTCAGTTCCTCTGCCCATTTTTTAATAGGATCGTTTTGGGGTTCTTTTGGTATTGATAGAAACTACTTTAAAGAAATAGGTTGAGAAGGAGAAGATTGGTTGTATTTTGACTTCTTTTGCCTATTCAGAATACACATTTGAGAAATTCATCACATTGTAGCTGTGTTCTTGGGAGGTTTTTTTTTTTCCCCCAGCTAAGTTATAATTGTGCAGATAGGACTCTACTGATAAATAGGGAACACACTGAGTTTTTTTTTTTAACCAATATTCTAAAATTGTACAGATAGTACCATATGTGTTTATTGTAGAAAAATAAGAAAAAAAATTAAATTACCCCAGATTCCAACAATGCTTTTTACATTTTGGTATGTATCCTCCTGCACTTCCCTCCATGGAAATATATGCAACACCCCCACACCCGAGACTGCTTTGTAATTTGTTTTCCTCACTTACCAATGTATTGGGAATGCTCTCCAGTATCAATATCTACATCATTATTTTCAATAACTGGTATTCCAGTATGCATGAATCTTTGTTCAAGCCCCATCCGGGATGTTCAGGGTACAATTTGTCATTGCTATAAACATTGCTTCAGTGAACACTATTTTTAGTATATGTGCTGCCGAAGCGAGCACTTCAGTGAACACTTTTGACAACTTATCTTTGCCCACCTGTCAAAATGGTTCTTGGGGATATGTTCCTGAAAGTGGAACTGTGGAATCAGAGGATATAGACTTTTTTTTAAAAGATTAAAATGTATTTTTTAGATTAAAATGTATTTTTAAAAAATATAAAAATTCTGTGAAAAATATTTTAAATTATACAAATGTATATAGAAATATATGTTTTTGCAAAGTCACCCCATAGAATTATGTCAATTTATATTCCTCTCAATACTCAGAGTGCCCATTTCACCACACCCTTGACAACACCTGGTGTTAAACTTTGCTATTTCTGTCAGTCTAAATAATTGAATCTTGAAAAATTTATTGGTAGTGAATTTATTTTTTTCCTAAGGTTGTTGGCTATTTGTCCTTGATAAATTTTCTTTGTAAATTTTCTATGTTTTTACTAAGTTGTTAATGATTTTGTGTTTGTGGGTGGTAAAAAACATAAAATGAAATTTACCGTATTAACTATTTTTAGAAAATAGATATTATATATATGTATATATGGTGTACAACATGATGATGTGATGTACATATATATACTATGTATAATGATTTCTATAGTCAAGCTAATTAACGTATCATCTCCTCACACAGTTACCATTTTTTTGGCGTGATGCATGTGCCTGATATCTACTCTCTTAGCATATTTCCAGTGTTCACTATACTCATTTTTTAAAAAAAAGTTTTTACTTATTTATTTGACAGAGGGCAAGAGAGTGCAAGCAGGGGAGCAACAGAAGGAGAGGGAGAAGCAGGCTCTCTCCTGAGCAGGGAGCACGATGTGGGGCTCGATCCCAGGACCCTGGGATCGTGACCTGAGCGGAAGGCAGAAACCCAACTGACTGAGCCATCCAGGCGCCCTTTCAATATACTCATTAAGTGTAGTCATCATGCCTACAGTACATTGGATCTCTAAATTTATTCATCCTACATAACTACAAATTTATACCCTTTGACCACCATCTCCCCATTTCCCCTATTCCCTGAGTCCCTGGTAACCACCATTCTACTTTTGTTTTTTTTAAGATTTTATTTATTTATTTGACAGAGAGAGACACAGCAAGAGAGGGAACACAAGCAGGGGGAGTGGGAGAGGGAGAAGCAGGCTTCCCACCAAGCAGGGAGCCCTATGCGGGGCTCGATCCCAGGACCCTGGGACCATGACCTGAGCCGAAGGCAGACGCTTAATGACTGAGCCACCCAGGCGCCCCCACCATACTACTTTTTGCTTCTATGCATTTGACTTTTTTTTCTTAAGATTCTACATATAAGTGAGATCATACAGTATTTTTCTTTCTCTGGGTTATTTCAGTTAGCACCGTGTTCTCAAGGTTCATTCGTGTTGTAGCATGTGACAGGATTTCTTTCTTATGATTGAATGATACATATATATAAATACCACGTCTTCTTTATCCATTCATCCATTGACCTACACGTAGGTTGTTTCTATATCTTGGATATTGTGAATAATGCTGCAGTGAACGTAGGAGTGCACGTGTCTCTTTGATATCCTATTTTCATTTCCTTTGGATATACACCCAGAAGTGAGATTGCTGGATCATATGGTAGTTCCATTTTTATCACATTGATTGATATTCATATGTTGAACCATCCTATGTTCCAGGAATAAATCCCAGTAGGTCATGTGTATAATCCTCTTAATGTACTGTTATATTCAGTTTGCTAGTATTTTGTTGAGGATTTTTGCATCAGTGTTTTTCAGAGATGTTAATCTGTAGTTTTCTTGTCTTGTATCTTTTTCTAGTTTTGACATCAGGGTAATGCTGGCCTCAGAGAATGACCTTGGAAGTGTTCCCTTCTCCTCAGTTTTTGGGCAGATTTTCAGGAGGATTAGTGTTAAGTATTCTTTTAATGTTTGGTGAATTGTCCAGTGTAGCCCTCTGGTCTTGGGCTTTTCTTTGCTGGGAAGTTCTTGGTTACTGATTCAATCTTTTTACTTATTATTGGTTTGTTCAGGTTTTCTATTTATTCATGAATTAGCTCCTGGGAATTTATCCATTTCTTCCAGGTTATCCAATATGTTGGCATAAAATTTTTCATAATATTCTCTTATAATCCTTTTTATTTTTGCAGCATCCATTGTAATGTCCTTTCTTTCATTTCTGATTTTGGTAATTTGAGTCATCTCTCTTTTTTTAATTAGTTAATCTAGCCAAGGGTTTGTCAGTTTCATTGATCTTTAAAAAAAGACAACTTAGTTTCACTGATTTTTTTTCTGTTGCTTTTGTATTCTCTCTCTTATTTATGTCAGCTCTAATCTTTATTTCCTTCCTTCCACTAGCTTTGGGTTTAGTTTGTTCTTTAGTTTCTGGAGGTATAAAGTTAGGTTGTTAACTTGAGATCTTTATTCTCTTTTATGTATGCATATACAGATAGAAACTTCCCTCTTAACAGTGCTTTGATGCATCCCATAGTTTTGGCATGTTGTGTTTTCATTCTTACTCATTTCAAGGTATTTTCCAATTTCCCTTGAGACTTTTTATTTGACCTATTGGTTATATAAAAATGTGTTGTTTCATTTCCACATATTTGTGGATTTTCTAGTTTTCCTCATGCTATTGATTTCTAGTTTCATTCCATTGTACTCAGAAAAAATACTTCAGATGATTTTAATTTTCTTGAATTTGTTAAGACTTGTTTTGTGGCCTAACATGTAACCTATCATGGAGAATGTTCCATGTGTACTTAAGAACATTGTTGAATCACCATATTGTACACTTGAAATTAACACAACACTGCATGTTAATTATACTTCAATAAAAAATAGTAAAAAATAAAGTTAGTCTCTTGTAGATAGCATATCGTTGGATCTAAAATTGTACATCCTTTGGAAGGTTCATATATCAGAACCATTTCTCTTTAGCTGGGAACCTACTTACAAATTATAGATAAAAATATGTGAAGTATGTGAAATCTTTGCATATTTAGTAGCAGTTACTTAGAGCTCAATGCATTATAAAGACATTAACTCAAATTCAGATGATTAACTATTGGAGCTTGAATTTTTGGTGAAGTTCTTGTTAGTGCTGGAGACAGAATAGTATTTGATATCCTTAACCAAATGGTGCTGTGAAATTTCATTTGCAGTTTTTACCTCTTTTTTAGAAATTTATTGTCTCCACATTGTAACATTTACCAACGTGGTAAAAATTCATTCTTTGTTTCACTGGACTATACTTTCACTGAAAGTTTGCAGTCAATATGCCATCCTTGTAGGACAGTGGTTCTCAGTCTGGGGTGATTTTGCCCTCAGGAGACATTTTTGGTTTTCACAGTTTGGGGTGGGGGTGGGCTACTACTGATATTTGGTGGGGAGAGGCAAGGGATGCTGCCAAACAATCTACAAAGCACAGCCCACAACAACAAATAATTATCCAACCCAAACAGTCACCTGGTGCCAAGATTGAGAAACCCCAAGTATTATATGCTGACCCAAGGACATGACCGAATGAAATTGCAAAGAGTACTCCTACCTCCTGAATATTTCAACATGTCTAGAGCCAAATTTATGTCCCTAGTTCCCAATAAGCTTCTTTTTCTGACTTCCCTATTTCTTTGGAGGTAAAGATCACCTTTGATTTCTCATGACTGTTTTGTCTCCCAGATCCAATGAATTACCAAGCTCAGGGGATTCTTTCTTCACAGTCTTTTAAATTTGATTAATTGATTTCTTGGAGTTTTACACTTAATATATAAACCCGCTTTTTTACTGAGGTAAAATTCATATAACATAAAATTTGCCATTTTAACCCTTTTAAAATGTACAATTCAGAGGCTTTTAGTATATTCACAATATCATGCAATCGCCACCATTATCTAATTTCAGAACATTTTCATCACCCCAAAAGAAACTGTACCTATTAAGCAGTCACTCCTCATTCCTCACTCAACCCAGCTCCTAACAATCTCTGATCAAAAGTACAACCAGACAGAAGATAATAAAGCAAGAGAGGAACTGAACAACACTATTGGACCCAATGGCCCTAACAGACATGTGCAAAACCCTCCACCCAACAATGCATAATATACATCCTGGGATTTTTTTTGTTGGAATTATTTTGGTTACTGATTCACTCTTTACTCGTTATCAGTCTATTCAGATTTTCTTTCTTCTTTAGTCCATTTTGGTCTTTGTCTCTAGGAATTTACCTGTTTCAAATAGATTATCTAATTTGTTGGCATATTAATTGTTCATGTATTTGCTCATAATTGTTTTTTCCTATAAATTCTCTGATAACATCCCCACTTTTATTTCAAATTTTAGTAATTTGAGTTTTCTTTCTTTTTTTCTTAGTCTAGGTAAAAGTTGGTCAGTTTTGCCGATCTTAAGGGATTAAGTTTTGGTTTTATTGATTCTTTTGTTTCTATTCTTTATTTATGTCCACTATAATCTTTATTATTTCCTTCCTTCTGCTAGCTTTGGGTTTTGTTTGGTCTTGTTTTTCTAGTTTCCTAGTGTGGAAAATTAGATTATTGATTTGCTCTTCTTAAAAAAATTGCAAACATTAAAACCTATAAATTTCCTTTTTAAGCACTACTTTTGCTGCATCTCAAAAGTTTTGGTATGTGTGTTTTCATTTTTATTCATCTCAAAATTTCTAATTTCTAGTGATTCAATTCTATTTTCTAATTTCACTTGTGATTTCTTTTTTGACCCATTAGTTGTTTAAGAGCATTTTGTTTAATTTTCACATATTTGTTAATTTGTCAGATTCCATCTGTTATTATTTATAATTTCATTCCATTGTGGTCAGAAAAGATACTCGATATGACTGCAGTCTTCATAAATTTAGTGAGACTTGTTTTGTTGCCTAACATATGGTCTGTCTTACAGAATGTTTCATGTGTATTTGAGAAGAATGTGTATTCTACCTTTGTGGGTGAAGGTCCTTATATGTCAGGTCTAGTTGACTTTTATTAGATGCATTCATGTTTATATTTGTAATGTCTTTTTGATGATGACCGTTTTATCATGATATAATATTGTCTCATGATAATTTTTGATTTAAAGTCTGTTTTTTCTGATATTAGTATAGCCACTGCAGCTCTCTTTTGGGTACTATTTGTTGGAATATCTTTTTTCATCCTTTCATTTTAAACCTAGTTGTCTTTGGATCTAAAGTATGTCTTTTGTAGACAGTATATAGGGTATCATATTTTAAAAATGTATATTTTGCTAATCTCTTTTAATTGGAGAGTTTAATTCATTTACACTTAATGTAATTATTGATACGGAAGGACTTAACTTCTGCTCCTTTGCTATTTGTTTCCTGTGTGTTTCAAATCCTTCATTAATGCTTTCCTTTGTGTTTAATAGACATTTCCTAATATACTATCTTGATTCCCTCCTCATTTCTTTTACTGTTTATATTTTAGTTATTCTCTTTGTGGTTGTCCTGAAGATGACATTTAACATCTTAATTTTAACAATCTAGTTCAAATTAATACCAATTTAGTTTTTTTTAAAGATTTTATTTATTTACTTCAGAGAGAGAGAGAACAAGTGAGAGAGAGAGAGAGAGCATGAGTGGGGGTGGGGGCAGAGGGAAAGGGAGAAGCAGATTCCTCACTGAGCAGGGAGCCCTGTACAGGGCTTGACCCCAGGACCCTGGAATCATGACCTGAGCCGATGGCAGACACTTAACCGACTGAGCCACCCAGGTGCCCCAATACCAATTTAGTTTTAAATGTATGCAAAAAAGTGGTTCCTATATAGCTCTGTCCCCTTATACTGTTATTGTCCCAAATTACATCTTTATACATTGTGTACCCATCACTATAGATCTACAATTATTGTTTTATGCAATTGCATTTTAATTCATATAGGAAGAAATGAAGAGTTCCAAACCAAAAATACATGAATACTGACTTTTATATTTACCTATGTAGTTAGCTTTACCAGTGTTCTCTATTTGTATGGGTTTGATTTACTGTCTGTGTCTTTTTATTTTTATTTATTTTATTTTTTTTAGAGAGAGGTGGGGGAGGGACAGAAGGAGAGGGGAAGAGAGAATCCCAAACAGGCTCCACACACAGCATGGAGCCCAATGTGAGGCTCGATTTCACAACCCTGAGATCATAACCTGAGCCTAAATCAAGAGTTAGACTCATAACTGACTGAGCCATCCAGGTGCCTCTTTAGTGTCTTTTTATTTCAGGCTGAAGGACTTCCTTTGGCATTTCTTACAGTTCAGACCTACTAGTGATGAACTCTCAGTTTTTGTTTACATGGTAATATTTTAATTTCTCCTTAATTTTTGAAGGATGGTTTTGCCAGATACAGAATTTGTGGTTGACAGATTTTTTTTTCTTTTAAGATTTTATTTATTTGAGGGGTGCCTGGGTGGCTCAGTCAGTTAAGCATCTGCCTTCAGCTTGGCTCATTGTCCCAGGGTCCTGGGATTGAGTTCTGTGTTAGGCTCCCTGCTCAGTGGGGAGTCTGCTTCTTCCTCTCCCTCCCTCCCTCCCTCCCTCCATTCATGCTCTTTCTCTCTCTCTCCTGCTCTCTCTCTCAAGTAAATAAATAAAAATCTTTAAAAAAATTTTTTTAAGTAATAAACAAAGATTTTATTTATTTGAGAGAGTGAGAGAGAGAGCACAAGCAGGGGGAGGGGCAGAGGTAGAGGGGCAAACAGACTCCACGCTGAGCAGGGAGCCCAATGTGGGGCTCAATCCCAGGACTCTGGGATCAGGACCTGAGCCAAAGGCAGCCACTTAACCGACTGAGCCACCCAGGTGCCCCTGCCTCCATAGTTTTTGATGAGAAGTCAGCTATTTGTCTTATTGAGAATTCTTTGTACATGATGATTCTTTTCTCTTGCTGCTTTTAAGAGTCTCTGTATTTGGCTTTCAGCAGTTTGATTATAATGTGTCTTGGTGTGGATCTTTTTGAGTTTATCCTAGTAGGAGTTTGTTGAGCTTGGATGTGTAGATTCATGTCTTTCATTAAATTGGAGGGGATTTTGGCCATTATTTTTTCAAATTTTCTTTATGCCCCCTTTTCCCCCTCTCCTCTCCTTCTGGCAGTCTCATTATGCATTTGGCTGTAAGCTTGATTTTGTCCCACAGGTCTGTTAGACTCTGTTCATTTTTCTTCATTCTTTTTTCTTTCTGTTACTTGGGTAGTAACTGTTATTCTTAATTGACCTATCTTCAAGTTCACTGATTCTTTCCTCTGCCTGCTGAAATCTGCCATTAAGCCCCGCACTATTGAATTTTTCATTTTACTTATTGCAGTCTCCACCTTCAGAATTTCTATTTGGTTCATTTTTCTATTTCTGTCTCTTTATTGATATTCTCTACTTTTTGAGACATTGTTCTCATTATCTCCTTTGGTTATTTAGACATGGTTTCTTGAACTTTTTAAGCATACTTAAAATAGTTTATTTAAAGTCTTGGTCTAGTGGGGTGCCTGTCTAGTTCAATCAGTAGAGCGAGTGACTCTTGATCTTGGAGTTGGGAGTTTGAGCACCACGTTGTGGGTGGAGTTCACCTAAAAAACAAACAAACAAACAAACAAACAAACAAACAAACAATGTCTTTGTTTAGTTAATCCAATGTGTGGGCTTCCTCAGGGCAGTTTTTATTAATTTGATTGTCCAATGCTCACAGAAGAACATATGGGCTATACTTACTTGTTTCTTTGCATGCCTTGTGATTTTTTTGTTGTTGAAAACTGGACATTCTGAATATTATAATTTGGCAACTCTGAAAATCAGATTTTCTCTCTTCCTCAGGGTACATTGTTGCTGCTTGTTGTAGTTATTGTTTGTTTAATGGCTTTTCTGAATTATAAATTTTGTAAAGTTTGTACTCTTTGTCATGTGCGGCCACTGAAGTCTCTTTTATATTAACTTAGTAGCCAACTAGTGATTTGACTATTTCCTCATATATCAAAAAATAAAAAAAAATAAAATAAAACAAAAGCTTCCTGCTTTTGCAGATGGGGTCTACTTATGTGTTTGGAGCATGTTTTTGTCACTCAGCCAGGCAGTTTACAGCTCTGTCTTAGCTTTCACTTCCTGCTTGAGCAGAGCCTCGTTGTCAACCAGAGGTAAAAGTTTTGGGCCTTCTCAGTTTTCTTCTGAGCATGAATCCATCCCTGGGCAGATATGCATGTGGCTTTCTAGATTCCCATGAATATGGTCAGAGCTTTTCAAAGCCTTTATTCCCTAAAACATCTCATCAGCCTTTCCTCCCTAACTTTTCAGTTTTGTTTGTTTGCACTAAGTGTCATCCTTTGCCCCATATAGCAGCAACTAATACATTTACCTTGAACTGTTTTTGACAAATGCACCCTGGGTAGTTACCTGGGTAGTGCCTGAATTAGGCACATACCCTTTGAGCCAACCCCTCAGGGAGCTAGCAGACAAGTTAAAACAACCACAATTCTTTGAGAATAAGGTGTGCTCTGCTCCCTTTGGTACTTGACACCACACTAGGAATGCGGGTTATTCTTAAGGCTGTTGCCAAACTGGGGATTGGAGGATGGTACCAGGGTAAGTTAAAGTGTCACAAAGCTCTCTTACTGAGACTCAGCTATTTTTTCTTGATTAAACATTCTCTTAGTTGCTATAAGGTTTTGATTAGATTCCAGAGTTCTGAACTGAGTTTTGGAGTACCCTATTTTTTTTAAGATTTATTTATGTACTTGGGAGAGAGAGAGAGGAGGTGCAGAGGGAAAGGGAGAGAGTGTCCCAAGCAGACTCCTCTCTGAGTGTGGACCGTGACTTGGGACATGATCCCAGACCTTGAGACCACAACCTGACCCCAAACCAAGAGTCTGACACTCAACCAACTACACCAGCCAGGCACTCCTGGAGTTCCCTATTTTTCCTGACATTTTTGCTGGCATCCTATATTTTCATTGTATCTTAAAAAGCCCTTTTCATCAACACATACCCCCCCAGTTCCGGTTCTTATCGCTGCACATCAGGAATATTTTAGGGATTTTTTTTTTTAAGTAATCTTAAGTAATCTCCACACCCAACATGGGACTTGAACTCATGACCCCAAGATGAAGAGCTGCATGCTCTACTGACTGAGCCAGCACAGCACCCTTTAGGGATTCTTAAAATGGTGCCTCTGATACACCACCACCTCCTTGATCATGTGACTAGCTGCTGAGACAGCTGCAGCTCACAGTTTCTTCTTGCCTATTAAATGGTGTCTCCAAGCTCTAGTTCCAGCATGGCTTTCCGGCTCTCTCTCACTGCTCTCCCCCCACCCCCCGCCACTCCCATGCTGTTTTGATGAATCCACACAGGTAGGCTGCTCCCAAGGGTGCAATTTGCTTTCCACTGCATACCTCCATTGATGCTGCTCTTGCACCTCCATTCATGCTCTTTGCTCCCCATCTGGATTGTCCCCTACCTTCACCTCTGCCTACTGAAACAGTATTCATATCTTAAGAATCAACTCACACGGGGCACCTGGGTGGCTCAGTTGGTTAAGCGACTGCCTTCGGCTCAGGTCATGATCTTAGGGTCCTGGGATCGGGCCCTCATTGGGTTCCCTGCTCGGCGGGAAGCCTGCTTCTCTCTCTCCCATTCCCCCTGCTTGTGTTCCCTCTCTCGCTGTCTCTCTCTGTCAAATAAATAAAATCTTTTAAAAAAAAAAGAATCAGGGCGCCTGGGTGGCTCAGATGGTTAAGCGTCTGCCTTCGGCTCAGGTCATGATCCCAGGGTCCTGGGATTGAGTCCCGCATCGGGCTCCCTGCTCCTTGGGAGCCTGCTTCTCCCTCTGCTTCTCTCTGTCTGTCTGTCTCTCTGTCTGTCTGTCTGTCATGAATAAATAAATAAAATCTTAAAAAAAAAAAGTATCAACTCACACTTCAACCTTTCTATAAAGTCATTTTTAATCACTTCAACCAAAGCTAATCTCCTTCCACTAAATTGCTATGACATTTTTGTGCCATTAATGTGATGTATGTCATATTACTGCTTACATTATTATCTATAAGCATGTTTTCATTCATTCATTCTTTCCATAAATATTTAGTAGCACCCATTGTTTGCTAGGGCTAGAGTGGAAAGACATTGTCCTTAATGATCATTAGTTAAGATATTGAACAAATAAGCACATATCTATTATAATAATTACTTAGAAAGAGAAGAAACCCAGTAGGATTCTGTGAGTGAGAATAGGATGAGTCCAAGTTTCTCAGGTTAATAGTGAGGGGAGAACATGACAGGTAGAGTGAACTACATGCCAGAGGAATCTGGAGTACTCTGTGTCCCTTACCATCTCTATAAGAGTCAGAGAAACATTTCCATTACCACAGTGCTTTATACTTCCTACACATAAAGAAAGAAATTAATGAGTCAACATTAAGAAGAAGGTAAATTTGATAAGAAAAAAAAGAACCTGGGGTGCCTGGGTGGCTCAGTCAGGTAAGCCTCTGACTCTTGGTTTCAGCTCAGGTCATGATTTCAGGGTCCTGAGATCAAGCCCCACGTAGGGCTCCCCACTCAGCGGGGAGTCCGCTTCCCCTCTCCCTCTGCCCCTCCCCCTGCTTGTGCACTTTTCTCTCTAAAATAAATAAATAAATCTTAAAAAAAAACCCAATGATAAAAAGGGGGAAGAATAAGTGAACAGTCAGAAAATAAGATCCTTTAGTTTCCTTTCTATTTCAATAAAATAATGGCAGTAGCAGCAGCAGCTAACATTTATTGAATGCTTACTCTGGACTAGAACTGTGCTAAAAGCTTTATATGTGTCATTTTATATAATTCCTAAATTGTATTGTGTCTGCCCTTTCTTTTCTGCAGTGTCTTGACTCAGTGTCAGGATGTAGAGCTCTCCTTCCTACAGCAACCAGAGGGATCCAGTCTCTTCAGTGGTACAAAGAGGGGAACACTGTTTCTCACTTCATACCGGGTAATTCTACTTTGATCGGATTAACTGCACATTTGTTTTCCTTAAAATGGAGAGAGGTTAGACATTGACTTTCAAAGTGTTTTAAAACATTCACACTTTTATGATTTTCCATGTTGAGGAATATGGAAGAAAATGGGTGATGTTTCTCAATTAGGCCAGGATGTCAAAGCAGCCTTGACCTTAGAATTGCTCTGCTATGTCTCAATCCGTGGACAAACTGCATTCCTTCTCTGAAATTCCTTTCCTCTCCTAGGTGATCTTCGTGACCTCACACACAGTCAATGACTCCATGTTTTCTTTTATGATGCCATTTCATCTGATGAGTAACTGCACCATCGAACAACCAGTCTTTACCTCCAACTTCATTAAAGGAATCATTCAGGCAGCTCCAGATGGTAAGTGTTCCCCCTCAGAAGTGTTTTTTTTTCTCAAAAGCTTCCAGAAGGTTTAAGATTCAGACTTGGCTTATACAGGAATTTAAAGAAAACTGCCCTGCTCCTTTGGGTAGTGCTTCTGTCTCTGTCTGGGGCAGTCCTCTCTGGCCGGCGGTGCCAGCATCTTAGTGAGTGTGTGCCATTTCTTCCCCCAGGTGGCTGGGAAGGACAGGCTACTTTTAAATTAGCCTTCAGAAAAGGAGGTGCCATCGAATTTGCCCAGTTGATGATGAAAGCTGCCTCTGCTGGTGAGCAATGCTAATAAAGATACTAAACGCTTTGGGGTTTTGAGGCCTGTGGAATTGAACTAGGACTATCACCTACCGGGTCAAGACTTTGGCCTCTGTGGTCAGGCAGTTGGTAGCTGCCCATTTATTCAACATGCATTTCCTGAGCCTCCCTACTATGGGACACGTACCATAATACATGCTGGGAGCAAGATTATTCAGTCCCTCCTTGTCTCAAAGGAGTTTGCAATCTACCAGGAGCTTATACTCAGACACCTGAATGACTAATTTTACCTGATAATCTTTTGTCCATTTAAATGCTGGTCTTATATCATTGAGTAGTCTCATTTTCAGGTCAGGGAGCCCCAGGTGCCTGAGCTCTTTTACCTCTGTCATGCCTTTTTGTCTTTTCTCCTCTCTGGCTTTTCCTTTGCTTCTCTTAGGTTTAGTTCCCATCTTCCATGAGAAGAGGGAAGAGGTGTTGTCAAGCATACAGCACTGATCTAACGTATACACCAGATAACTTGTTCAGATTTTGAATACAAGTAATCTTTTTATGGGGCACCTGGCTGGCTCAGTCGGTAGAGCATGTGACTCTTGATTTAGGAGTTGTGAGTTCAAGTCCCATGTTGGGCATAGAGCCTACTAAAAAAGATAAATAAATCCCTTAATGATATATTTTTATTTAATCTAGCCTCATTTCATATCCCTACTCTCTCCCCTTTTGTACTCCAATCTAACTAGACTTCTTTGTGCCTTGTTCTCTCATCTCTGAGCCTTCATGCTATTTGTTCTTTATGGGTAATTTTTTAAATTAATTAATTAACTAATTAATTTATTTATGTTTTTAAAATAAACTCTATACCCAATATGGGGCTTGAACTCATGACCCCAGGATCAAGAGTCACATGCTCTACTGACTGAGCCCACCAGGTGCCCTGAAATTTGCTCTATCTGGAATGTTCTTTCTCCTTCTCCCTTGCCTCCACCCCCAACTCCAAACTAGCTGAGATGAACGTAATCTAATTGAGATGGACATATGCAAATATGCCATAATAGAGACATGGACAAAGTGCTGGGGACACAGAAGGATGGAATGATTTTTCTAGCTCAGAAGACTGACTAAATCATGATGCTATAAACCATGGTTAAGAATACAAGAGACAGTCCAAGTTGGAGAGGAAATGAGTTCAATTTTAGATATAATAATACTAACATTTAATGAATGCTTACCATATAGTGGGCAGTGTTCCAAGCCCTTTACATGTGTCAATATTTGTAACCCTCACAAAAACTTATGATGTAGCTACAATCATCATCCCCAGTTGATAACAGGGGAAACTGAGGCAGTGATGGTTATACAGTTTCCCAAGGCTGTCCAGGTAGACAGTGATGGAGCTAGAATCTGAACCCTAAACCTCTTCTTGCTCTTTTTTTTGGAACTTTTTATTTTGAAAAATAATCATATCTATGGAAAAGTTGCAAGAATATTACAACAAACTCTTATGGACCATTTGTCTAGATTCACCCATTATCAACATTTTCCCACATTTGCTTTATCTATTCTTTTTTTGCTTTTTTTTAATTAAGATTTTATTTATTTATTTGACAGAGAGACACAGCCAGAGAGGGAACACAAGCAGGGGGAGTGGGAGAGGGAGAAGCAGGTTTCCTGTGGAGGAGGGAGCCCGATGCGGGGCTCGATCCCAGGACCCTGGGATCATGACCTGAGCTGAAGGCATACGCTTAATGACTGAGCCACTCAGGCGCCCCTTTGCTTTGTTTTTATTGAACTATTTTGGAGTAAGTCACAAAGATCATTTCCTTCATTCCTAAGTATTTAGGAGCAAGAGTATTCTCTTATCTACCCTCAGTCTACTTATCAAATTCAGAAAATTTAACATAGAAACAAAGCTATTATTTAATATATGGTTTATATTCAAATTCAAATGATTAAGCCATTACTGTTCCTAATTCTAATAGCACACTTTTTTTTTTTCCCAATAAGGATCTAATCCCAGATTACACATTGAATTTAGTTGTCCTAGGTCTTTGGTCTCCTTTAATATGGACTCAGCCTTTCTTTGTCTTTCTTGACACTCACATTTTAAAGAGAATACAAGCTTATTGTTTTGTAGAATGTCCCTTTATTTGGGTTTGTCTGTTTCCTCATGCTCAGATGCAGGTCATGCATTTTGGCAGGAATACTGTATAAGTGATGTATTCTTTTGATCCTATACTCGTAATTCCTGCATCTTATTAAATGTGAGGTACGTCGGAATGCTAGTGGCCAGTGGATGTGCAGCTCACAGCTCCCAAAGATGAACTATATCTAGAGACTTAAGGATGGTATTCCAAGGGTCCTCAACATCTCAGGGATGGGTAGGGAGGGGTGACGGTAATGAAGATTGCAAAGGGGCTGACTGAGGTAGGAGGAGAATTGAGTGAGTTTATTATCCCAGAGGTTAAGGAAGGAAAGTTTCAAGCATTACTGAGTGGCCATCTGTCAACTGCTACAGAGATGTTTGATAAAATTAAGACTGAAAAATGTGCATTGCATGTGGAAATTTGAGTTTGTTGGTGGTCTTAACAAGAGAGAAATGTGGGGCGCCTGGGTGGCTCATTTGGTTAAGCGACTGCCTTCGGCTCAGGTCATGATCCCAGGGTCCTGGGATCGAGGCCCGCATCGGGCTCCCTGCTCGGTGGGAAGCCTGCTTCTCCCTCTCCCACTCCCCCTGCTTGTGTTTCCTCTCTCTCTGTCTCTCTCTCTCTCTCTGTCAATTAAATAAATAAAATCTTTAAAAAAAAACAAAAAACAAGAGAGAAATGCTAAAGAAGACAGGTGACACTATCACCACTGCTATTCAACATAGTATTAGAAGTCCTAGCCACAGCAATCAGACAACAAAAAGAAATCAAAGGCATCCAAATAGGCAAAGAGGAAGTCAAACTCTCACTCTTTGCAGATGATATGATACTGTATGTGGAAAACCCAAAATACTCCACCCCAAAACTGCTAGAACTCATACAGGAATTCAGTAAAGTAGCAGGATATAAAATCAATGCACAGAAATCAGTGGCATTCCTATACACCAACAACAAGACAGAAGAGAGACAAATCAAGGAGTCGATCCCATTTACAATTGCACCCAAAATTATAAGATACCTAGGAATAAATTTAACCAAAGAGGCAAAGGATCTGTACTCAGAAAACTATAAAATACTCATGAAAGAAATTGAAGAAGACACAAAGAAATGGAAAAACGTTCCATGCTCATGGATTGGAAGAACAAACATTGTGAAGATGTCAATGCTACCTAGAGCAATCTACACATTCAATGCAATTCCCATCAAAATACCATCCACTTTTTTCAAAGAAATGGAACAAATAATCCTAAAATTTGTATGGAAACAGAAGAGATCCCGAATAGCCAGAGGAATATTGAAAAAGAAAAGCAAAGCTGGCGGCATCACAATTCCGGACTCCCAGCTCTATCACAAATCTGTCATCATCAAGACAGTATGGTACTGGCACAAAAACAGACACATAGATCAATGGAACAGAACAGAGAACCCAGAAATGGACCCTCAACTCTATGGTCAACTCATCTTTGACAAAGCAGGAAAGAAGGTCCAATGGAATAAAGACAGTCTCTTCAACAAATGGTGTTGGGAAAATTGGACAGCCACATGCAGAAGAATGAAACTGGACCATTTCCTTACACCACACACCAAAATAGACTCCAAATGGTTGAAAGACCTAAATGTGAGACAGGAGTCCATCAAAATCCTAAAGGAGAACACAGGTAGCAAACTCTTCAACCTCAGCCGCAGCAACTTCTTCCTAGAAACATCACCAAAGGCAAGGGAAGCAAGGGCAAAAATGAACTATTGGGATTTCATCAAGATAAAAAGCTTTTGCACAGCAAAAGAAACAGTCCACAAAACCAAAAGACAACCGACAGAATGGGAGAAAATATTTGCAAATGACATATCAGATAAAGGGCTAGTATCCAAAATCTATAAAGAGCTTATCAAACTCAACACCCAAAGAACAAATAATCCAATCAAGAAATAGGCAGAAGACATGAACAGACATTTTTCCAAAGAAGACATCCAAATGGCCAACAGATACATGAAAAAGTGGTCAACATCACTTGGCATCAGGGAAATCCAAATCAAAACCTCAACGAGATACCACCTCACACCAGTCAGAATGGCTAGAATTAACAAGTCAGGAAACGACAGATGTTGGCGGGGATGCGGAGAAAGGGGAACCCTCCTACACTGTTGGTGGGAATGCAAGCTGGTGCAACCACTCTGGAAAACAGTATGGAGGTTCCTCAAATAGTTGAAAATAGAGCTACCATATGATCCAGCAATTGCACTACTGGGTATTTCCCCCAAAGATACAAATGTAGGGATCCAGAGGGGTACGTGCACCCCGATGTTTATAGCAGCAATGTCCACGATAGCCAAACTGTGGAAAGAGCCAAGATGTCCATCGACAGATGAATGGATAAAGAAGATGTGGTATATATACACAATGGAATATTATGCAGCCATAAAAAGGAATGAGATCTTGCCATTTGCAACGACGTGGATGGAACTGGAGGGTGTTATGCTGAGTGAAATAAGTCAATCAGAGAAAGACATGTATCATATGACCTTGCTGATATGAGGAATTTTTAACCTCAGGAAAGAAACTGAGGGTTGCTGGAGTGGTGGGGGGTGGGAGGGATGGGGTGGCTGGGTGATAGACATTGGGGAGGGTATGTGCTATGGTAAGCGCTGTGAATCGTGCAAGACTGTTGAATCACAGATCTGTACTTCTAAAACAAATAATGCAATATATGTTAAGAAAAAAAAAGAAGAAGATAGCAGGAGGGGAAGAATGAAGGGGAGTAAGTCGGAGGGGGAGACCAACCATGAGAGACGATGGACTCTGAAAAACAAACTGAGGTTTCTAGTCAGGAGGGGGGTGGGGGGATGGGTTAGCCTGGTGATGGGTATTAAAGAGGGCACATTCTGCGTGGAGCACTGGGTGTTATGCACAAACAATGAATCATGGAACACTACATCAAAAACTAATGATGTAATGTGTGGTGATTAACATAACAATAAAAAAATAAAAAAAATCAAGCCAAAAAAAAAAACGAAGACAGGTGGCAGAAAAGCCATATATAGGAAACTGAGGAGTAAGAAATTTTTTTACTGTTACCTTTAAGATACAGTGCAAAGATATAAAGGCCAAGGAGTTCACACACTGTACCCAACCAACAGCTCATCGTTGTCCAAAGGGCAGACAGCATCTGGAAGCCTGACATTGGATAACAAGGTGTCCTGGCAGACAGAGCATAGCCATGTGGGACCCAGAGTCAGGGGACACTTGGAAGTCCAGCTCCTCTTTGCTACAGATGTCTGCAGAACTCAGAATAATTGCATACTGGGTCTTGAGTTTACTCTTATTTTTGGCCTTACAGTACTGAGAGGGTCTTATTTTTAGGATTATGGACTAAGAATCAGGCAACGTGTGGGGATCCTCTTTGTGCTCTCATTAAGATCTGTTCCTTGGCCTGCAAAGCTACAGAGTCCCAGCAGTTACATAGCTACTTGGGAAGAGTTTAGGCAACTTATGTGAACTTGGCCCAATGTCTGGACCTACTGTGGGTCTGATTATATCATGGCTTAAGTGTGGGAGCCTACCCCCACTCCCCCAGTAAGAGTCAGAGCTTGTGAAATGGGCTTCCTTGAGGCCTTTAAGTTAACTACCCATCATGCTTCATGATCTGATTCTTTGACACTTTGCAGAAGTCCCTTCCCCTCTGCAGAGCTGACTTGTTGGGGCTCTTTGGTTCTTGTTTTTACCAAATATGTATTGAGTACCTATTGTTTGCCAAACACTGTATGAGATAATTGAGAACACAGCAGTGCACAGGGCGTCATAGTCCCTACCATTGTTAAACTGACAGTCTAGTGAGAGTCAGGTAAGAAATAAGCGAACAGGGACGCCTGGGCGGCTCCGTGGGCCAAGCGGCTGCCTGCGGCTCAGGCCCCGATCCCGGCGTCCTGGGATGGAGCCCCGCGGCCGGCGCCCGGCCCCGCGGCGAGCCCGCTTCTCCCTCCCCCTCTGCCTGCCGCTCGCCCTGCTTGTGCTCGCGCGCTCTCTCTGTCAAATATGTAAATAAAATATTTTTAAAAAAGAAGAAATAAGCCAACATAAATTAATAAAATAATTACTTCTGGGAAGACTGTTAATAGGGTATTGAAAAGGAGGATAACAGGGGCAAAGAGCCCAACGTCCGGTTTACAGCGAATTCGTTGACACAGTGCTGCTACCGAAGCAGAGAAGCCCCGGACTATCCATAGCTTAGGGTGGTACGTATTACTGCTTACGGAAAGGACAACCAGCAGGGGCAAAAGGGGGCTCTGAACCACAGAGCCCTTTAGGGACCCAGGGTACCAGGGTCTCTGCCGTCTCTAAAGCATGGCTTCCACGGCCCCTCTGGATAGCCGGCAGAGAGGGAAGGAGAGGGAAGCTGGCACCAGGAAAGCCCTGGAAGCGGTGTACGTCACTTCTGGTCATATGCCATGGGCCAGAAATTAGTGTGGTGGGCTGATACCGGTTCCCAAAGACATAGCCATGTCCGAATCCTCAGAATCTGTGAATGCTGCCTTGTTTGGAAAAAGAATCTTTGCAGATGTAATTAATTTAAGGATCTTGAGATGAGGAGATTACCCTGGATCATCCAGGTGGGTCCCAAATGCCATCACAGGAGTCCTTATAAGAGAGATGCGGAGGAAGATAACAAGAAGTTCTCTCTTTCTTCTGTATCAGGTTGCCATTACATTGGTCTTTAATGGAGGTATCTTGCCAACTTGATAGAATCCTCACTTGGAAATGTTTTCTGAATATTTTTTATGGTAAGTGCTATGCTAGGCCCTGAATAAAGCACAGGCAAATAAGACACAATCTCTGCCCTCAAGAAGCATACAATTCAGGACAAGGGAGGTGTATATTTTTTCTCTTGTATCCTGGGAACATTGTTGGACACACATGTAAGATGATGGTTGATACTCTGTTAATTATTTGGTTGACAGCTACTGTACATCTGACTTAAAAGAATTAAGAAGTCCTTATTTTGCCAAACTTGTCTTCTCAGCTGCCAGAGGAGTTCCACTTGGAAGTGTAAATTACTGGTTCAGCACTCCAGGACTGTACGTATTTACTGGGCAGGGGGGCATGATGTGCTCCCAACAGATGCCTTGTCCAGGTAAGGAATGGCAGGGAAGTTTTCCTTGGGAGGTGGAAAAGTATGCCAGGGGCTCAAAGATCCACTCATTATTAATTTGCCTCCAACTCTGCTACAGGAGAAATAGGAGAAGTTAAGGGAATTGGAAAATAGTTGAGTCCATGACTTCATTTCTAGACTGAAGCCCAGTGGCAGGTCAGCAAGTGACTGGGCTTCAGTTTCAGGCTTACTTTTAATTGTAATGTACACATATGGAGCATACCTGGGAAACTCCTGTTAGCGGGAACAGTCACTTCCTGCCTAGAGCCTGAGCAGAAAAAGTGTGCTCTTCCCCACCTCCCCCTTCCCACTTCACACAAGTATAGCCATCCTGCTTGTGCCATGCCCTTCACCCTCACTGAGGACTCCAGCTTTATGCCCTGTGCCCTTTAATAGTTGTGCCTGTCCACAGTGATTCTCAAACGTGGTCCGCAGCCTATAGGTGGGCCACAGAGGGTCTCCTAACAGGCTGTCAACAGGCCCCAAAATGTAGCCGTTTCTTGAGTTCTCCTTGGAACATGACATACATGTCTACCAGCTTTTAGTTTTGTACACAACTGATGTCACAAAATTACATCTTTATAGTTGTGTACCTAAAAATATAATCTAATAATTCTTTTAAACGCATTCATCTCTTAGAGGTGCCTGGGTGGCTCAGCTGGTTAAGCCTCTGACTCTTGGTTTCAGCTCAGGTTGTGATCTCAGGGTCGTGAGATCGAGCCCTGTGTCAGGCTCTGTGCTCAGTCAGGCTTGAGATTCTTTCCCCCTCCTCCTCTCTCCCCCTCTGCTCCTTCTCCCACTTTCATGCGCTCTCTCTCTCTCTCTCTTTAATAAATAAATAAAAATCTTTAAAATAAATAAATAAATGCATTAGTCTCTTAAATTATGTAGAAAACAAAAAAAAATGGAATTACAAGCCATTGTAGAAAAATACTAGCTTTTGTAATTGTCCAGTGATTCACCTTTACTGAGATCTTTATTTCTATAAAGATGGCTTTCAATTATTGTCTGTTGTCCTTTCACTTCACCCTGCAGGACTACCTTAAGCACTTCTTGCCCTGCAAGAATGAACTCCTTCAGCTTTCGTTTATCTGGGAACATCTTCATTTCTCCCTCACTCTTGAAGGAGTTTGGCCAAATAGAGGATTCTTGTTTGACAGTTTATTTCTGGCCTCTCAAGCTTCTGATGAGAAATCTGCTAATTATCTTATTGAGGATCCCTTGTATGTGACGATTCACTTCTCTCTTGTTGCTTTCAAGATTCTCCCTTTGTCTCTGTCTTTTGAAAGTTTAATTAGAATGTATCTCAGCTTGTGTTTCTTTAAGTTGATCTTACTTGAAGTTTATTGAGCTTCCTGGATGTTTATATTCATGTTTTCATCAAATGTGGGAAGTTTACAGTCATTATTTCTTCAAATATTTGCTCTGTCCCTTTTTCTCCTCCTCCTGGGACTTCCACGGTATGTATGTTGATCTGCTCAGTGGTGTTCCACAGGTCCCTCTGTTCACTGTTCTTCAGTGTTTGGTTGGGTTGTTTTTTTTTTTTTTTTCCTATTCCTCAACCTCTACTCTTTCCATTGTCTTATCTTCAAGTTAACCAATTCATTCTTCTGCCTACTCAAATCTGAATTGAATCCCTCTAGTGAATTTTTCATTTCAGTTACTGTACTATTCAGCTCCAGAATTTCTTTTTGGTTTCTTGTAAAGTTTTCCACCTCTACTGATATTTGTGTTTGAAGCGTACATCATTTTCTTGACTTCCTCCACATTTTCCTTTAGTTCTTTGAGAATCTTTAAGACAATTCTTTTAAAGTTTTTTCTAGTTAGCTGAAACATAAATATGTATTACAGCAAAATAACTTGACAGTTGTCCATTCATTGACTCAGTTAAACCACTTTGGAAATGTAGCCAAGAAAATAAATAAAGCCCAGGTTTATTGCAATGTGAATTAGAAAGTTGGAAACAGGGGTGCCTGGGTGGTGCAGTTAAGTGTCAGACTCTTGGTTTTGGTTTAGGTGGTGATCTCAGGGTCCTGAGATCGGGTCCCGCCTCGTCTTCAAGCTCAGTGTGGAGTCTGCTTAAGACTTTCTCCCTCTCCCTCTGCCCCTCCCCCCTCCCATGCTTAAGCTCGAGCGTGCTCTCTCTCAAATAAATAAATAAATAAAATCTAAAAAAAAGAAAGTTGGAAACAACATGCTCTCCTACAGCAGGGAAATTAAGTAGCACCTATCCATGTGATAAAATATTGTCCAGCTTTTAATGTATGAAATATGTTAATAATATAAAGAAATTTTTTATAATGTCAAGTAAAAAGAGCCAGATAAAAAAATGTGTGGGTGTTATGATTGTGATTATTTAAAAATATTAACAGAGATCCTACAAAGAAATCACCAAAATATTCAGTTTTTGAGAGTCTTTGAGAGTGGAATTATAGATGACTTTTAAAGTTCATCTTTTCTCTATTTTCCAAATGCATATTCCTCACTGAGCATGTATAACTTTCTTCATACTCAAACAAAATTTATTAAGTAAATTATATATATGAGCACAACTATAAGTAATATAGAGATATAACCGTAGGGTTATTTTCATGTTAATTTGAACCCCTCCACAACAGGAAATGATAAAGCCTTCATCTGGTGGTGGCTGAAGGATCTGGTTTTAGCATTATTCTGCCTGAATTCTCTTCCTGTGTCAGTTTTCTTCTTCCTCCTTCTTACCTACTCCGTGTCCACTCTAAAAAATGAGTAACTGATTTTTTTTTCCTTCTCAGCATACCCATTTGTTGTCTATGGACCCCCACAGGCAGGATACAGAACCCCACAAGTGGGATACGGACACCTGCAGGCGGGATATGGCCCCTCGCCAGGGGTGTATGGAACCCCACAGGTGGGATACAGACCCCCACAAGCAGGATATGGGTCCCCACCTGTGGGATACAGACCCCCACCTGGGGTATGTGGAACCCCCCCTGCAGGATACGGACCCCTACCAGCTGGAAATGAAGCTTCACCGGCTGCAAATGAAGCCCCTCCTCCAGGATATGAAGTTCCACCTGCTGGAAATGGAGCTGGGTCTAGCAGATTTATGGCAGCCCAGCCTGCTGGACATGAGCCTTCTCTTCCCCCTGCTTCATCTTCCGAGGCCCAGCCACCATCTTTCAGGAAATAACCCTTGAAGACTCACCAAGCAAAGTGGCACTCAAGAACCAAGGTCAGGACAAGAAGGCGGACTCAGGTATGTGATTAAAGGCATGTCTGAGGTAGTGTGGCACCCTGAGGGAGGGCAGTCTTAGGGGGAGGATAAAGCTTTACTTCCATGCCTAGACTTTAGAAGCTGAGTCAACTCTTGATTAGATGGGCCAAAGGAGAAGTAGAATTAGAGCTAATTCCCTGATAATTTGGTTGACATTGGCCTGTATTTTTTAACATACGTGAGGGTGGAAAAAGCTTCCCCGCCTTTCTTCCCTCCCCCACTCAAGAAACATTTATTATGCTGTTTGCTAAAATATGTTAGAAATATCAAGTTGAACACTTAGTTGTTTTTCACAGCATTGTTTATATTATTGAAAGGATGGGCCAACCTAAATTTCCATTAGTGAGAGAGAATTTCATAAATCATGGCATATCCACACAGTGGAATATTATGTGGCCACTGAAAATGATATCTGGATGTAGGAAAAACCTTCTTTAAGAAGATCAAAAACAAAAAAGAAGATCAAAAGCAATGAAGCAATATAGGAAAGCAGTGATAAGGTTGACTATATCAAAATTTGAAACTTCTATATGACCAAAATTAAAAGATAGGAAACAGAATAGGAGAAAGTTAATCTCCAACATGTGTTAAACAAATAATTTATAGTCAGAATATATGAAGTTCTCCTACAAGTCAATCAAAAAGAAAAAATGGACAAAAGATGTGAATTCCCAATTAACTGAGGCAATAGAGTGGCTTAGAAACATTTGAAAAGACGTTTATTCAACTTGACTAGTGTTAGGAAAACGCAACTCAACATGAGAAACAATTGTATCTCCAAAGATTTACAAATATTGAAAAGATTGAAAAACTTAAGTGTTGAGAAGGAACACATGTAGGGAAAAGGTTATTTTGTACAATATTGGTGAGAGTATAACTTGGTATTAATTTTTAGAAGGAAATTTGGCAGTTCCTTTTAAAGGTTAAAAGATACTCAAGATTTAGCAGTTTCACTTCTCAGGATTCCTGAGAAATCCTTGCACATGTGCACAAAGATGTGTGTAGGAAGATGTTATTACATTGTTTCTAACATCACAGAATTAGAAATAACCTATGTGTTCACTAATAGTAAATATTTACATAAACTATGGTACATCTAAGCTACATGTGCAAAATTTTCTGTCTTAATGTTAAATGAGAAAGGCAAGTTGTAGGGATTATATACTATGGTGAATTTCAATCCCATGAGACCGAATGCCCCCATAACAAATAATTTGTAATGTCTCCTTTAGATCATTGGAATGAAATTTGTAGACCACTGTGTATGATTCCACACCATTTCAAACAAAATCAATATATAATACCATAAATGTGATGTAAAGAAATAATAGAAAACTAGTTTGAACTAAAATTTTAAGTATTTTAATATATAAATGCTCAAATTCCACCATACTAGAAGACAACAAAGTAATCACTTGCTCACCCCCCATACATAGATTCACCAAATTTGTAAACACTAGGAAAGCCAACTGATCCATGTATGTTGTATTAGTAACTTGAATACCATGCTGGCAATGCCATTGGCAATGTCATTTTCCAAAATGAACAATTCTTGACAAATTTCCAAATAAAAGAGTTTAGTTTCCCTTGATTTACGCAGTGGTTGAATTCCTGAAGAGTTCTGTGTGTATTAAAATCATTTAAAACAGGGTTAGGCTCTAGGCTTAAGTGATCACAAGCACATGTTTCACCTTTATCAATGGCCAGAGATTCATTTGAAAGTCATGAGGGGATATAGGACAATTGTTTGTTGTGAGGAACTGCCCTGTACTTTTCAGGATATCTAGTATCCTTGACCCTTCACCTATCAAATACCAACAGTGGCCTCTAACTGTGATAACCAGAAACACCACCACTTACTTCATAATTGCCCCCTGGGGGTCAATGCCTTCCCTGCTGAGAACTATTGTTCTAGACTATTCTAGACTATTCCAAGGTTTTCAGCCTCTTAAAAGCTCACTGTTCCCCCTACCTTGACCAACATCCTGATTTAATTGGCCTTTTCTTGCTTTCTTTCAGGCTCATCAGGCCACCTAAAAGTGAGGTCTTAAAAATATTATATCAAGTATTTTTAGATATATAGCAGAAGGGTTTCAGAAGCTGTAGTGCACAGCATTACCAGGCCCAGAAGACATTTAAATCATATGTTTTTTTCTATGTATATATATATATTTTTTTTATTTTTTATTTTTTTTTAAGATTTTATTTATTTATTTGACAGAGAGAGACACAGTGAGAGAGGGAACACAAGCAGGGGGAGTGGGAGGAGAAGCAGGCTTCCCGCGGAGCAGGGAGCCCGATGCGGGGCTCGATCCAAAGACCCCGGGATCATGACCTGAGCCGAAGGCAGACGCCTAACGACTGAGCCACCCAGGCGCCCCTATATATATATTTTTTAATTTTATTTATTTATTTGACGGAGAGAGACACAAGGAGAGAGGAACACAAGCAGGTAGAGGGAGAGGGAGAAGCAGGCTTCCCGTGGAGCAGGGAGCCCGATGTGGGGCTCGATCCCAGGACCCTGGGACCATGACCTGAGCCGAAAGCAGATGCTTAACGACTGAGCCACCCAGGCGCCCCTCTATGTATATTTTGTATGTAGCTGAAAACATGCTATACATACAGTGTTTCACCTGACACTTTACATTTTCATAGGGTTTTTTTATAATAGCTTTGAGGTATAATTGATACATTAAAAAGTGCATATATTTAATGTATTTTTTTAAAAGATTTTATTTATTTATTTGACAGAGAAAGAGCACAGTAGGGGAAGCAGCAGGCAGAGGGAGAGGTAGAAGCAGGCTCCCCGCTGAGCAGGCAGCCCTACATGGGGCTTGACCCCAGGACCTGGGGATCATGACCTGAGCCAAAGGCAGCCACTTAATGACTGAGCCACCCAGGCGCTCCTTAATGTATAGTTTGATGAGTTTCATAGGCTTTTAAGAATTCTTCATAAACATTGTTAGTGTTTACATGATATTCTGACAGGGTTGCACCATTATGTGTTTTCTCGATCTCTATTGTAAGATATTTTAGTTGTTTCCAGGTTTTTGCTATTACAGACAACAGTGTAGTTAACTTCCCTTATATAGAACTTTTTTTTTTTTCAATCTTGGATTATTTCCTTAAAAGAGGTAGGAGTTACTGATTAATCCTCATTGTAACAGTTAGGAAACCAGATGCTCCTATGTTGTCAAGACAGCCTTTCCTAAGGAAGTGGTGGATGTTAATGGGTCTTATGTGAAAAAGGGGGTTATTGAGTTATATATTTGAAAAAGCCAGGTGAACAGATTTTTTTACTTCATGATTTCTCAGCACCTTGAATATACTAATGAACATAAATCTCCAAGAGGGAGAGACTTTCAAAATATACCTATTTTTTCAAAATTATTTGACCTTAGACTATTTTATTCACTAAATGTTTTGGAAAGACTATTACTCAGTGGAACAAACTTTGGGAAACACTTTCTGGAATGAGGGGATATTAGAATTAAAGTCCTGTAAGTGTCTGGAATATGCTAGCCCTTAAAACTCTTCCCAGCAATGAGACAAGTCAAGGACCACTCTTTCCTTTCCAAGAAAAAGAGCTTCATGTCCAGTTTGTAGAGAGCAGGAGATCTTGAAGAAGGCATATGATAATATAGCTCCAGATTCCTCTTAGAAATTACTGGCATAGGGCGCCTGGGTGGCTTAGTTGGTTAAGCGACTGCCTTCGGCTCAGGTCATGATCCTGGAGTCCCGGGATCGAGTCCCACATCGGGCTCCCTGCTCAGCAGGGGGTCTGCTTCTCCCTCTGACCCTCTTCCCTCTCATACTCTCTGTCTCTCATTCTCTCTCTCTCAAATAAATAAATAAAATCTTAAAAAAAAAAATTACCGGCACAGAGTCATGGGTCTAGGAAGCTGGATGTCAGTAGCACAAGGGATTGCTGGTATGCCCAGACGACTGTCACGAAGGGAAGAAGTAGAAAGGGAAAACGTAGGTTTAACCCTTTTCTAAAGGTTCCAGATAGAGAATTTAGACCGTATGGATCTTAAATGTGGGTCACAGGTTCCAGATCTCTTTCTCTTAAAATTTTTTGAGGAAAGTGATAAGGATTTTTTTTTTCTTTTAAGAGTTTCTTCTTTTCTCACTTCTAAACCTCTCTACATGGGCAGAAGTGACAAGGAGAGGAAGAGGGATTCTACCAACCAGAGCAGGAATAGGGTTCCTATTCCTCATTCAACTTTTCAGTTTCTGCTGGAATGTGATGGTAAGTTGGGAATAGGGTCAAGGGGTGAGGTCTCTTTTATGCTGGAATAGTTCTCTAAATAACTGACGTCTGGCAGACATATTCTGGGATTAGAATTCTAAAAGAGTAGCAACTAGACTTTGTCTTCTGCTCTTTATTCTAGGTGGATTTTAAAAAAATGATTTATTTGTTTGAGAGAGAGAGCATGTGTGAGTGGGGGGAGGGACAGAGGGGGAGAATCCTCAAGCAGACTCCTTGCTGAGTGCAGACCCGAACTTGGGTGTGGGGGTGGGGGGGATAGGCTTGATCTCCTGACCCTGAGATCATGACCTGAGCTGAAACCCAGAGTCAGATACTTAACCGACTGAACCACCCAGGTGCCCCTGTACCAGGTGGATTTGAAGTGAGGTTCAGTGACCTAGAAGGATCAGTAAGTCCAAGTCTCCTGAAGGTGGAATTCCATCATGTTCTGCCCTGCAAAGGAAACTGAGGTTCAGTGACCTAGAAGGGTTAGTAAGTCCCAAGTCTCCTGAAGGTGGAATTCCATCATGTTCTCCCCTGCAAAGGGAACCTGTTCACCTGTTTCACTGATTATAACCAAAGGTTGTGATTATATAGAGATGGGACTAAGCAGAGCCACAGTTTGGACCCGTTTGGAGCTATGTGACATACCTACTCTTAGTTCCCACTGCCTGGTGCAGCTGTTCCCCCAAAGAGTCAGTCAGATTCTTTCTATAAGAAGCACATCCTATAAGGAGAGTTTTGGGTCCTGTGTATTCAAAGGGATCTGGTTTTGCTCCACCTATCATAAGTCCAACGAGAATTCAGCTACGCCTGTTAGGTGCTGAAAGCATTGATGCTGGGTCATTCTGACTGACATTCTGACTGACATGACCCACTGACATTTTTTAAAAGATTTTATTTATTTATTTGAGAAAGAGAGTGCACAAGTTGGGAGGGGGCAGGGGGAGAGGGAGAAGCAGACTCCCCACTGAGCAAGGAGCCCAACGTAGGGCTCGATCCCAGGATCCTGAGATCATGACCTGAGCCGAAGACAGACGCTTAATGTACTGAACCACCCAGGCGCCTCTCCACTGACATTTTGGATGCTTCCTTCCTGACTTACTCCCTGAGCTGGTGGATTCTTTCTTCTTCCTGTCTCTTTCCCAGCTGCAATACAGAAACTACTCTTGCTTTCTGTACTTTGTCTCCTCATTTCCTATTAGGAATACAAAGGGAAAGGAAGAAGGCCTTTTATCTCTGGACTGTCTGGTAGTGAACCCACAAAATAAGTATCTAAATACTCTTTTTCCTGGATGAGTGGATGCTTGTCAGCCTGCTGGTGCAGAGCCTTCCTGGCTTGACTGTCCTGTGGAATCAAGGGGAAAATGTATAGTTGGTGGGATTTTTCAATCCATAGATTAATATATGCAGGAAATATTGGATGTCTTTGTTTTCTTTTAATTTAATTCTGTTATAAAGATCCCCACCACCATCTGCCTTGCTGGTGGGCTCCCCCAAACTTCTGAGATTATGCAAAGGTATCCAGATCTTATGCAGCATCAAGATGCCAGGAAGGCCCTTCCAGGCATCAGATTACTTCTGAAACAACCACTGCCCAGTCCTGGCGGTCCATTAAGTCTGATAGCTCGGTTATTTCCTTATGTCCCTGAAATCTTGGGTGGGGCCTGGCAGCTGGGTGTCAGAGATCCAACTCCACGTACCACGTCACCCGTGAACACTGGGGAGCAGGACCCCAAACCCTACGCCTCGAGAGGCTCCAGGTCCTTTCTGAACCTCTCAGATTCTCTAGTACCCATCCCCTCTACTTCTTGAGCACACATTGTAATCCTAATCTCAGGATTTGGGTTTCCACAGAAAATAATAGAGAGCGTTTGCCTTCATGTTGACTTGGCTTTTCTTGCCCACTGCCTGGCTGTTTGCTTGAAATTATGTATGTGTGACTATGTATAGAATGTAAAGACCCAATCCAAATTCATACTGCACAGGTTCCCTATCCATCTGCACAGGTTCCTTATCCATCTGGTAGAAAGTAAAACATGGGGCAGCCATCCCAACCCTTACCTAGAGTGCCTTTAGGAGAGGGCAGATGGTGTGGCACACTCGACCATGGACTGCTGGAGAATAAACTCTTTTGAAGATTCTTAAATGGCTCAAGAAGAAGGGATTCTGTCTAAAGGAAAGGGTCTATAGATTCCACCAGCCATTTGATTAGTCCAGCCTATGTATTTAGTAGCTAGTATTTAAAAACTTGTATAATATTTAGTAATCAGCATTTATTATTAAAAATAAAACAGGCTTTTTTTTCAAGATTTTATTTATTTATTTGAGAGAGAGAGAATGAGAGACAGAGAGCATGAGAGGGGGAGGGTCAGAGAGAGAAGCAGACTCCCCGCCGAGCAGGGAGCCCGATGCGGGACTCGATCCCGGGACTCCGGGACCATGACCCGAGCCGAAGGCAGTCGCCCAACCAACTGAACTGAGTGTTAATAAGTAGCTACTAATATTGGACACAGTTGTTAAATTCCTTTTAAGGTGTAATTGGTCATTTGACAAATCTTTGCGTGCCCTAGCCAAAGCCACTGGGGCTAGATTTTTGAGCTGGGAGAAAAAACAAGGGCAGTTCCATCGCCACCTCAGAGAGAGGTAATGCTCGTCTCCTGAGTTTGGAGAGGAGGTACCAGAATGTGCCTTGCTCTCCTCTTTCACCATGCATGTGTCTAGAATGCTTTCTACCTCCCCCTCCCCCCTGCAATACTACACTCCTTTTGGCTGCCTGGCAAAGTTCTATTCATCTGCTAAGTCTCGACTCAAAGGCTCTGTGAAAACTTCCTGAACTTCCCAACCAATTTCAGATGTTATTTCTTTCTCTGTCCCACTCTCTTTTGTGCACAACTCCATTAGAGAGCATTTACAGAGTAAATTGTCATTGCTGGCTTATATGTCTATCTCTGCCCTGAACTGTGAGTTCTCTGAGGACATTTATTGGGCCTTTATTCCTAGTGCTGTAGAGAGGGCACAAAGTTGTTTAAAATATAGTCCCTGTCTTCTAAGAACTTACTGATCAGTGCTTTAGGGCAAAAAGGGAACTAGTTGTTAGGTAATTGTTTGCCTCACTCTGCCACTCTTCTGGAGGACCCAGGGAAAAGAATTTCTGGTTATTGTTTTAATGCAGGTTTTATTACTATCTAGGTATGGTAAGGCCAACAGATCAGGAGACAGCTGCCATTGAGAAGATAATTTATTATACTTACAGATGCAAAGGCAGGGGCATGCCTCACAGGAAAGCACCAGGGATGAGGGGAAACTGGACCAGAGTCTTTATTGTGGTTTCCATGGGAAGGAACAGGCGAGGCAGGGTAAGCAGGTTTAGGATTGCACAGTTTGAGTAATTTCAGCGAGCTTGGGGGCAGAGAGGCTATCCCTGGTTTTCTAGTACCTGGCCCAGGGATGATTAGAGCAGGTAGAGCTTCATAAAAGAGATGGTTGGTGGAATGGCCCCAGAATGGTTTGCTTCCTTTTGAAAGGCACATTTACTGGCAGGTTGTTTGCCATGTTTAGAAGCTGGCGACCTTGAGAGAGGCAGTCCCTTTAGGGGTAGTAAGTCCCCAGATGTCCAAGTATCAGAATACAGAAAATAAAAGATATGATTAATACAGTGATGAAACTAGGTCCCTGGCCTTCTTCCTCTTTGGGTTCCCTAATGCTGGATGGAATCTCTGAAAAACAGGGTGAAAAGTTCTTTCTTCTGAGAAGCTTTTTCTGAACTCCCCTTCCAGAGTAATTGCCCTTCTGCTGAGCTGGTATTGTTTCTGGTGAAAAACTGTGCCAGACTTATTGGGATTGTTTGCATGCCCATCTCCTCCATGACCTATGAGCTCCTTGAGAACAGAGGCTATATATCCCATTGCAGGGACACCCAGCAGAAGGCGCTGCACAGAGTGGGTGTCCAGTAAATATTCGTTGAGGGAATAAAGATGTGAAAAATTGTGTTTCTTGATTTATGATGTACGCACACAACACTTATATACACCACTAAATTCTGGCCACCAGTTTAAGATTATAATTTGCAAGATAAGTTTTGTTTGGCAGGCTGTTAGAGAGGATTAGAATTTCAGATTTTAGAGAAAGCTGTCCCTTCTCTGGCTGGTTGAGTTGAACAGTCCTGAAGGCATGCTTATGTTTCACCTCTTTCTACCCCACAGCCATGGTTTATATGATTCCTACTGGCCAAAGCCACCGCTGGCAAGGTGATCCCATAGAACTCATCTGGTGTTTAAAGGCCTTTGAAAGTGAATTAATAGTTATTACTGAAGTTGGGTGCCAGGCAATGTGCTAAGGCACTTCATAAGCATGTCTCACTTCATCCCCGTAGCAATCCAGTGAGGTGAGCACTGTTCATGTCTTCATTTTACAACTAAGCATACCAAAGCTGGGAGACCTTAAGAAACCAAAGAATCCATATCTATTGAGTGGTGGCTGCAGGACGTGAACTCAGGCTGATTCCAGAGCCTGCTACCCTAACCTCTGACTGAGGAACCCACCCCCGAGCATCATCCTCTTTTCATCCCACAGGTGCCAGGCAATAGGAGGTGTTTCCTTGCGTGGCTCGATCCTCTCCGCACATCTGTGAGGTCCTGGTGAGCTCTGAGTCCTTTCCTTGTTGTGGGCTTGATCCCTGCTGGTCCGAGGGCGTCCAATACGGTCCAGTAGGTCAGAGAGGGCTCAGATTTCTCACAGGGCCGGAAGATTAGTTCCAGATCCTCTGCTGCCGTGTGATTGGGGCGTGGGGGTTGGAGAGGCCAAGGCTAGCTGCCCTCAAGTCAGCTAAGCTGGTACAGGAAAGAGGGAACCCTGGGATCTTTGCGTTTTCCTTGGCCTCGTGCCCTCACCACAGGCCTGCCATCAGTGGCCTTAGTAATGCCCCTGAGTCAAGAGTATGAATAACAGACAGGAGGTGAAGAGTTTGAGACAGGCAGTAATTATGTCCACTGGCTGGCCCATTTATGAACTAACCAGACACCCTGCCAGGCACTTCACAGGCATAATCTAGCAAGGTGAGTGCTTGGACCCCCGTCTCACAGATTGAGAAACTGGGGCAGAGAGGGAAGCAAATTGCCTAAGGCACGCAGCTACCTACTAAGTGACAGGGCGGGATCTGAACTAGGTTTCGCTTCTCATTCACACGCACTCACTTACTGAATGCCTTTTGTATTCCATCTCTGTGCACTTGGGATATCAGTGAGCGGACAAAAGTCCCTGCTCTCACAGAGCTTACACTGTAGTGATACTAAGATGCAATCAGTACCTAAGTGATGTGATATAACTAGGCGTATCCTATTCAAACTGCAGAAGAAGCAGGCAGAGAAGTTGATGAGAGTTATGGAAAAGTACAGAGCTAAGTGTGGGAGATTAAGAATGGCGGGGGCGGCAGAGGGAGCGGACTGCAACAGAACCTTGTCAAGCAGGTGGCGTCTGAGTGGGGTTGGGAAGGGTAAAGGGGGTGAGGGAGCTAGCCGTGCAGATACCTGCAGAAGGGTGCTCTAGGCAGAGCGAACAGCTAGTGTAGAGGCAGCCTAATTCCAGGGTGACTCAAGACACAGATGAATGTGAGAAAACTCCTATTCTCAGGGAAGGAAAATGCTGGAAAACAGATTGCAAGCCAACCAGAGTGAGAGATCTGAACCAGTCCACGTAACACAACTTGGGGACGGAGACTGATTTCTAGGTTCTCGTTAGAAAACAGGCCTTCTTCCTGCCTATGTCCTGAGGAGAAAAAAGAAGCTAATGAAACCGAAGAAGCTGAGGTCACCCTGGCTATACACCCTCCATTAAAGCCTGCTTGCTGTTTCAACACCTCTGCCGTGCCCTTGGTCTCTCTGTTTCTGAGGGCATCTGTGATATGTACTGCCTGGTGCTGGTTCCTCGGGACAGCCCTGTAGGCAGCTTGGACGGGCCTGGACTCTCAGCTTCCTGGCTGGGCTCTGCACTTGTCTTCCTTCAGCGGTTCGTTGTCTGGTTCCGAGACAGATGGATCTTCTTAGTGCTGATGTCTGAATCCCCTCGATGGAGTCCTTGCCTAAGTTGGGGAAGCCTGCTTGCTGACTCTCCATAGAGAGGGGCACTGGGATAAATTGATGTGAGAGCTGTAAGCTGACCACTTGTTCATGTTGCTGCCCAAGTATTGTGTCTGGGCTTCCTAAGGATCAGTTCAGGTCAAGTACTTACTGAGGCTGCTTTATACCAGCGCTGTGCTCTGAGGAATCTGATGTGCCCTGATCTGGAGGCTGCTCCAGAAATAGATAGTTTTATTATGTTTTGCGAGTTTCCACCCTGGACCCCACCCACCCCTAAGATAGCAGATAAGTACTCCACCCTCTGTGTGATCTCCCTGGGGAGGTAGTCTGATCTCCTCTAAGCTTGCTCTGATGGTCTTATTTTCCTTGGTCCTCATACCTGTTTGGGCCTTGATGTACCTCAGTTTGGGAACTATTTTAGAAATATTTCCACTCCAGCTTGGGCTAATTAGGTCCACTCTCCCTTGGACCTAATTCTTGCATTAGACCTCTGGCTTTTACCTGATGATAATGAGAGAGAGAGAGAGAGAGACTCTTAATTCCTGACAAAAGTGAAATGATAGAGGTCTGCACGGGGTTTAGGTGAGGGGTTCCGGCAGCCTAAGGTTGTTTTGTAGGCTTTCCCAGAGAAGAGGATGCCTGTATTGTTTGGATGCCCCAACCAGGAAGGCCCTTGGTCTGGGCGTGTGGTCTGTCTAGTCTTAGTAAGGAGACCAGTTGCCCCCTTATGCAAATATTCTTGCTTGCAAATCGTCCTGCTTCCTTTATAGATTGATTCCTAAATAGGAGACAAGGGTTTTGGGTCCAGCATGTAAGGGGCTTGGAAGTCAAAACTCCCAACCTCACAAGAAAAAGGTGAACAAACTGCAAATCATCTACTTTTCTTAGATCCATCAGAAAATGGAAGTCATAGGGCAGCGTGCTGCCTGCAAAATTGAACAGACAGGTGGATACAGATAATCACAACTTACCAAGAGCAAAAGCTCAGGGAAGGAACCCCAGTGGTGGAGCCGGTACCAGGGTGGGAATACTTAACAGTAATTGATGAATTGCTGGAAGCTTTGTGTAGACAAACTTGAGAGTTAAACATTTCAGGGGGGGCCTACTTTTAGGGGGAGCCTGACATTTTTGTGAGTTTTGCCTCCAGGAGTCCTGCCAGGTCCCCCACAATAAAGAGTGAAGAAAAATCCTTTTGTGCTTCCAGCAGGAAGAATAGAAAAGTAGCTATATTAAAAATACATCCAGAGCATTATGTTCTCCTTAACATGGACTGCCCTCAAGAGAAACTACTTAACCAGAGCCTAACTGGCCCAGGGAAGGGAAATACCCAAGGCCAGCTAAAGGGGAAATACCTTTAGCCTTTCTGCCTTAACTAGTGGGTGGGGGAAACCCAGCAACTGAGAAGCCCTTGTGAAAGTTAAAGCCCATGGGCTCATTAAAAGATTGACACCTAATCATAGGACTATAGAATGCTTCCCTTCCCCCAACACCTTACCGCCACATCAGTAGGGCCCCTGCATAATAACGAGATTACAAATGAAAGAACTGCATATCTCAGACCTTATTTAAGCCGTCTCTAGGGAAATACAAGGACAAAGGGGGGGGGGGGGGGAGATAAAAATAAGAACACCAGAGGAAATTTACCTCTAACAACCTGTAGCTACAGTAAACAGTGAGCACAGCCTACCTCCAAACCAGATAAACATAAAGCCTCACACTTGAGGCCTATTTTCTTCCATCTTTTTTACACAGTATATCATGTCTGGCTTTCAGCATAAAACTACAAATCATACCAAAAGACAAAAAAAAAAAAAAAAACAAACTTGGACAGAGCAAGCATCAGAATGAGACTCATAAATGGCAAAGAGTTAATAGAATCATCAGACTGGGAATTAAGGGCTCTAATGGAAAAAGTGGACAACATTCAAGAACAGATGGGTCATGTAAGCAGAGAGATGGAAACTCCGAGAAACAATCAAAGGAAATGCTAGAAATAAAAAAAACATTGTAACAGAAATGAAGCATACCTCTGATGAGTTCATCACTGAACTGGACATGGCCAAGGAAAGAATCCGTGAGTTTGAACGTATGTCACTAGTAACCTCCTAAACCGAAGAGAAAAAGGAATGAAAAATATGGAACAAAATACCCCAGAACTGTGGGATAGTTACAAAATGTGTAGCATACATGTAAAGAAGAAAAAAGATAGAAACAAAAGAAATATTTGAAATAATAATGACTGAGAATTTTCCAAAACTAATGACAGATAACAAACCACAAATCTAGGGATCTTAAAGTATACTAAAAAGGATAAATACCCAAAAAATCTACAATTGAGCATATCATTTTGAAATTGTTAAAAAAAAAAAACAAAAAACGAAGACAAAGGGAAAATATTAAAAGTAGCTAGAAGGGAAAATGCTTACCTGTAGAGGAACAAGAATAAGAATTAATCAGACTTGGGGCACCTGGGTGGCTCAGTTGGTTAAGCGACTGCCTTCGACTCAGGTCACGGTCCTGGAGTCCTGGGAGAGAGTCCTCTCGTACTCAGTGGGGAGTCTGCTTCTCCCTCTGACCCTCCCCCATCTCATGCTCTCTCTCTCTCAGTCTCCCTCTCAAATAAATAAATAAAATGTTTAAAAACAAATTACATCAAACTTCTCTTCAGAATCCATACAAGTAAGAAAAGAGTGTAGTGAAATATTTAAAGCATTAAAAGAAAAATAATGTAGGGCGCCTGGGTGGCTCAGTCGGTTAAGTGACTGCCTTCGGCTCAGGTCATGATCCTGGAGTCCCGGGATCGAGTCCTACATCGGGCTCCCTGCTCGACAGGGAGTCTGCTTCTCTCTCTGACCCTCTTCCCTCTCGTGTTCTCTGTCTCTCATTCTCTCTCTCAAATAAATAAAATCTTAAAAAAAAAGAAAAATAATGTAGAATTCTATATCCAGTAAAATTATCCTCAAAAATAAAGAAGAAATACTTTCTCAAAGAAAAATTGAGCGAATTTGTCACCAACAGAGCTGCCTTGCAATAAATGTTAAAAGAAGCTTTTAGAGAGGAAGAAAATTATATACTTTAGAAACTTGGATGTACATACAGAAAGGAAGAGTGCTAGAGGAGGAATAAATGAAGGTAAAATGAAATCCTTTAGTCTTCTTATTTGATCTGACAGATAACAGTTTGTTCAAAGTAATAATAACAACAGCAACAGTGTGTTCAGTGGTTATAACTTATGGATAAGTGAAATGAATGACAGCAATGTTATAGGGAAGAATGGGAAATACTCTGTTATGAGGTATTTGCTCTATCTGTGAAGCCATATAATGCTGTGTAAAAGTGGACTTGGATTAGTTGTAAATGTATATGGCAAACTCTAGAGGAACCACTTTAAGAAGTTAGAAAAAAATAGTATAAATGATATTGCAAGAGAGGAGAGAAAGTGGAATCATGTAAAATGCTTAATTAAAACCAGGGAAGGCAGAAAAAGTGTAGAAAGCAAAAAGAACAAGGACAATGGATAGAGGATGGTAAAAAAAAAAAAGGTAGGTATTGATCCAACTCTATCAATAATCATTTTAAAAAATATTTTATTTATTTATTTGTCAGAGAGAGAGCACAAGCAGGGGGAGTGGCAAGCAGATGGAGAAGCAGGCTCCCTGCTGAGCAAGGAACCCAATGTGGGACTCATCCCAGGATCATGTCCTGAGCCAAAGGCAGACCCTTAACTGACTGAGCCACCCAGGCATCCCTCAATAATCATTTTGAATACTAACGGCCTAATACACAAATCAAAAGAGAGACTGTCAGAGTGGACTAAAAAGACAACACCCGGGGCGCCTGGGTGGCTCAGTCGTTGAGCGTCTGCCTTTGGCTCAGGTCGTGATCCCAGGGTCCTGGGATCGAGCCCCACGTCTGGCTCCCTGCTCCGCGGGAGGCCTGCTTCTCCCTCTCCCACTCCCCCTGCTTGTGTTCCCTCTCTCGCTGTGTCTCTCTCTGTCAAATAAATAAATAAAATCTTTAAAAAAAATAATAAAGACACAGATAGGTTAAGAGAAAAGGATAGAAAAAATCTTGGAGATTAGTTGCACAACAATGTGACTATACTTAACACCATTGAACTGTACACTTAAAAACGGCTGAGATGGTAAATTTTATGTATATTTTACCACAAGTTTTTTAAAAAGAAAAAGGGATTGGGCTCCTGGGTGGCTCAGTTGGTTAAGTGACTGCCTTCAGCTCAGGTCATGATCCTGGAGTCCCAGGATCGAGTCCTGCATCAGGGTCCCTGCTCAGCAGGGAATCTGCTGCTCCCTCTAACCCTCCCCTCTCTTGTGCTCTCTCTCAAATAAATAAAAAAATCTTAAAAAAAAAAGAAAAAGAAAAAGAGATAGGGTAAGATATACTTTACTAACACAAACCAAAAGAAAACCAAGAAGCCATACTAATTTCAAACAAAGCTGACCTCAGAGCAAAGAAAATTATCAGAGAGAAGAAGGGGCATTATATAATGATAAAAGGGTTAATTCTCCAAGAAGACCTAACAATCCTTAAGGCATATGCACCTAACACCAGAGAACCGAAATATATGAAACAAAAACAGAGAACTATAAGGAGAAATAGACAAATCCACTAATATAGTTGGAGAATTCAGCACCCCTCTATCACTAACAGATCCAGCAGGCAGAAAATCAGGATGTAGTTGAACTGAACAGCACCATCAAACAACTAGATCTAATGGGTAATTATAGAATACTTCATCAAGTAACAGCAGAATATGCATTCTTCTCAAGCTCACATGGAACATTCACCAAGATAGACCACATTCTGGGACACAAAACTCACCTTAACAAATTTAAAAGTTTAGAAATCATACAAAGTATACTCTCAAACTGCAATGAAATTAAACAAGTCAATAAGAGAAAGATAGATTAAGCAACACACTTCTAAGTAACACATGGGTCAAAGAGGTCTCAAAGAAGTGAAAAAAATTATGCATATATAATTTTAAAGATTTATTTATTTGAGAGAGAATCCTTAAGCAGACTCCTCACTGAGTGTGGAGCCTAATATGGGGCTTGATCCCAGGACCCTGAGATCATGACTTGAGCTGAAATCAAGAGCCGGCCGCTTAACTGACCGAATCATCCAGGCACCCCAAAGTCAAAATATATTTTGAACTAAATTAAACTGAATACAACTTATCAAACCTGTGGGATGTACTAAAAGATCTAAAATCAGTAATCTAAGCTTTTACCTTAGGAAACTGGAGAAAAAGCAGCTTAAATCCAAAGTAAGCAGAAGAAAAGAAATTAGAACAGAAATCAATAGAATTGAAAAGAGAGTCAATAGAGAAAAACAAAACCAAAATTGGTTCTTTGAAGAAAATCAATAAAATTGTAAACTTCTAGCTTGGTTAATTAAGAAACAAGAAGACACAAATTTCTAATATCAGAAATGAATAAGGGGGGGATGGGCAAAATGGGTGAAGAGGGGAGAGAAATACAGGTCTCCAGTTACGGAATGAGTAAGTCACGAGAATAAAAAGCAGAGTATAAAGGGTGGCGTGCCTGCGTGTCTCAGTTGGTTAGGCACCTACCTTCAGCTTGGGTCATGATCCCGGGGCCCTGGGATGGAGCCCTGCACTGGGGTCCCTGCTTGTGGGGAGCCTGCTTCTCCCTCTTCTCCCCACTTGTGCTCTCTCTCAAATAAATAAAATCTTTTAAAAATAATAAAATAAAAAGCAGAGCATAAGGAATAGTCAATGATATTGTAGTAGCGATGTAATGGGACAGATGGTAACTATATTGGCGAACATACTGTAGTGTTCAAACTTATCAAATCACTGAGTTGTACACCTGAAACTAATGTAATGTGTGTCAGTTATACTCAAAAAAATAGAGTAACTAAAAAAAAAAAAAAAGTGGGGCAATCACTACTGATCCCATGGACATTAAAAGGATAATAAGGAATATATTTTTTAAAGATTTTATTTATTTGGGTGCCTGGGTGGCTCAGTTGGTTAAGCGACTGCCTTCGGCTCAGGTCATGATCCTGGAGTCCCGGGATCGAGTCCCGCATCGGGCTCCCTGCTCGGCAGGGAGTCTGCTTCTCCCTCTGACCCTTTTCCCTCTCGTGCTCTCTATCTCTCATTCTCTCTCTCTCAAATAAATAAATAAAATCTTTAAAAAAAAAGATTTTATTTATTTGACAGAGAGAGACACAGTGAGAGAGGGAACACAAGCAGGGGGAATGGGAGAGGGAGAAGCAGGCCTCCCGCCAAGCAGGGAGCTCAATGCGGGGCTCAATCCCAGGGCCCTGGGATCACGACCCCAGCCGAATGCAGACGCTTAATGACTGAGCCACCCAGGTGCCCTCCCCCTTTTTAAAGATTTTATTTATTTGTTGGATAATAAGGAATATTATAAACACCTCTATGCCCACAAATTTAGTAACCTAGATGAAATGGACCAATCTATCAAAACAGTCTACCGAAAGGCACAATCTACCAATCTACACATCTGTCAAAATGCACAAAGAAAAATAGATCATTTGTATAGGCCTGTATCTATTAAATAAATTGAGTCTGTAACTAATAGCCCTCCAAAAAAGAAAGCACTAGGCCCAGATGGGTTAACTGGTACCTTGTACCAAACATTTAAGGAAGAATGATATTTTCTGTTCCAGAAAATAGAAACAGAAGGTATACTTCTTAAATCATTCTATACAACCAGCATTAACCTTATATCAAAACCAGATAGACATTATAAGAAAACTACAAATTAATATCTCTCATAAACATAGATGCAAAGATCCTCAAAAAATATTAGCAAGATGAATTCAACAATATATAAAAAAGAATTATACACCATAACCAAGTGGAATTTATTCCAGGTATGCAAGGCTGGTTTAAAATTCAAAAATTCATTAATATAATCCATCATATCAATGGGCTAAAAAAAATTGTATGATCATATCAGTAGATGCAGAAAAAGCATTTGACGAAATCCAACACTCATTTGTGATAAAATATTTCAGTAAACTAGGATTAGAGAGAACTTGTCAACTTGATAAAGAACATCTACAAAAACACCTACAGCTAAGGGTACCTGGGTGGCTCAGTTAGTTAGGCATCCAATTCTTGATTTCAGCTCAGGTTATGATCTTGGGGTTATAAGATCAAGCCCCACGTCAGGCTCCGTGCTGGGCATGGAGCCTGCTTGAGATTCTCTCTCTCCCTCTCCTGCCCCTCTCCCCCCTCAAAAAAGAAAACAAAACAAAACATCTATAGCTAACATCACACTCAGGAATGAACAACTAGATGCTTTTCTGCCAAGATCAGAAAGAAGGAAAGGATATCCCCTTACCACTATTATTCAGCATTGTACTGCAAGCCTGGCTAATACAATAAGATGAGAGAAAGAAATAAGAGATATACAGATTGGGAAGGGAGAAATAAAACTGTATTTGCAGATGACATGATTACCTATGTAGAAAATTCCAAAGAATTGACCAGAAAACCAAACCAAACAAAACAAAACCCTCCTGAAACTAGTAAGTGATTGTAGCAAAGTTGCAGGATATAAGGTTAATGTACAAGTCAGTTATTTCCTGTATGCCAGTGATAAATAATTGGAATTTTAAATTTAAAACACAATACCATTGGGGGGGATGCCTGTGTGGCTTAGTTGGTTGAGTGGTCAACTCTTGATTTCTGCTCAGGTCATGATCTCAGGGTCCTGGGATTGAGCCCTCGTCAGGCTTTGTACTCAAGGGGGAGTCCACATCAGGATCCTGTCTCTCCCTCTGCCCCCCCCCCCCCCCCCCTTTTCTCTCTCTCTCTCTCTCTCTCTGAAATAAATGGATCTTTAAAAAAAAACAACACAGTACCATTGGGGCATCTGGGTGGCTCAGTCAGTTGGGTGTCCGACTCTTGGTTTTGGCTCAGGTCATGATCTCAGGGGTCTTGGGATTGAGACCTGCACTGGACTCCCCACTTGGTGGTGATGGTGGGATCTACTTGAGGATTCTCTCCCTCTGCCCCTTCCCCCCTCCCTCAAATAAATAAATAAATCTTTTTAAAAAAACAAACACAATACCATTTACCAAAGAAAAGGAAATACTTAGGCATACATTTTACAAAACACGTACAAGATCTATATTGGGTAGAACTATAAAACTCTGATGAAAGAAATTCTAAATGGAGAGATTCAAGGATAGGAAGAATCAATATTGTCAAGATGTTAGTTCTTCCAGTTTGATCTATAGATTCAGCATAATCCTAATCAAAATTCTAGCAAGTTATTTTCTGGATATCGGCAAATTGATCCTAAATTTTATATGGAGAAGCAAAAGATCATGAGTAGCCAACGCAATATTGAAGAACAACAACAAATTTGGAAGACTGCCTCTATCCAACTTCAAGACTTGCTCTAAAGCTACAGTAATCAAGACAATGGTATTGGCAATAAAATGGACAGACCACATAAATATAGTCAACTGATCTTTGAAAAAGAAACAAAGACAATTTGGTGGAGAAACAACAGTGTTTTCAATGAATGGCAATAGAACACTGGACATGCACATGCAAAAAAAAATCTAAAAACAGATCTTTCATAAAAATTAACTAAATATGCATCAAAGATCTAAATGTGAAGTGCTAATTATAAACTCCTAGAAGATCACATAGGAGAATATTTAATGACCTTCACTTCTGTGATGAGTTTTTAGAAACAACACCAAAAAGTGTGAAAGAAAACTTTTTCAAGTTTTAAGTTAGATTTCACGGAAATGGAAACCTTCTGCTCTTCAAAAGGTACTGTTTAGGGAATGAAAAGACAAGCCACAGATTGGGAGAAAATCTTTGCAAAAGACACATCTGGTAAAGGACTGGTTTCCAAAATATACAAAGAACTCGTACAACTGAACAATAAGAAAAAAGTGACCCAACGAAAAATGGGCAAAAGCTCTGAACAAACACCTCATTAAAGAAGATATACAGATGGCAGAGAAGCATATGAAAAGATGTTAAGCATCACATGTCATTAGGGAATTTCAAATTAAAACAATGAACTACCACTACACACCTATTAAAATAGCTAAAATTCAGGGGCGCCTGGGTGGCTCAATCATTAAGCGTCTGCCTCCGGCTCGGGTCATGATCCCAGGGTCCTGGGATCGAGCCCTGCATCGGGCTCCCTGCTCCGGGGGGAGTCTGCTTCTCCCTCTCCCACTCCCCCTGCTTGTGTTCCCTCTCTCGCTGTGTCTCTCTCTGTCAAATAAATAAATAAAATCTTAAAAAAAAAATAAAATAGCTAAAATTCAGAACACTGACTAGACCAAATTCTGGCAAGGATGTGGAGCAACAGGAACTCTCATTCATTGCTGGTGGAAGTATAAAATGAACAGCCACGTGGAAGACAATTTGACAGTTTCTTATAAAACTAAACATATTCTTACCATATGGTCCAGCAATTGAGCTCCTTGGTATTTTTCCAAATGAGTTGAAAACCTATGTCTACACAAAAATCTGCACCTGAAGGTTTATAGCAGCTTTATTCATACTTGCCAAAATCTGGAGACAATCAAGATGTTCTTCAGTAGCTGAGTGGATAAATAGTGATATATACCTACAGTAATGGGATATTTTCATCAATAAAAAGGAATGTTATCAAATCATGAAAAGATATGGGGGAACCTTGAATGCATATTGCCAAGGGAGAGAAACCAATCGGGAAAGGCTACATACTGTGTAATTCCAGCTCTGTGACATTCTGGAGAAGGCAAAACTATGAAGACAATGAATAGATTAGTGGTTGCAGGGGTTGGGGGTGATGGGAGGGATGAGTAAGTAGAGCCCAGGATTTTAAGGCAGTGACACCTCTGTATTGTAATGGTGGGTACATGTTATACATTGGTCAGAACCCACAGATGTACAACACAAAGAGAGGACCCTAGTGCAAATTATGGATTATAGCTAATAATAATGTATCAATATTGTCATCAGTTTTAACAAATGTACCACATTAATGCAAGATGCTAATAATCGGGGACACAGTGGAGGAGACCTGGGAGATACAGAGGATATACAGAAACTGGACTTTCTGTTCAATTTTTAGGTAAACCTAGAACTGCCCTTTTTAAAAAGGGTGGTAGCAGGGAGGAAGAGATGAAGGCCCCTTACTGTACCCCTTAAGGCGGAGAGCCTGTTACTTCCCACAGCTTCTTGCAGAGGGCTCCCTGGCTTAGGGGCAAAAACCACGATGTAGAGAAGACTGGGCTCGAATAATTACTTATTCAGGTGCCATTCTAAGTGTTTTAGATAAATTATCTCATGTAATTCTTGAGCAACAATCTGTGTGAACTCTTAGCATCCCTACTTTACAGCGGAGGAAGTGGAAGCACAAAGAAATTAAGTAGCTTGTTCAAGATTGCACAGCTGTTAAGTGGAGCCAAGATTTAAATCTAGATATTAGACTATGTAACTAAATCACCACATGCAACTTGTTCTCATTCTATGAACAGGGTAGTCTTTTTTTTTTTTTTTTTTTTTTTTTTTAGAGAGAGAGTATGCCAGCGGGGGGAGGTACAGAGGGAGAGGGAGAGAGAGAGAGAATCTCAAGCAGGAGCGGGCATCCTGATGCAGAGCCTGGTCCATGACCCTGAGATCACTACCTACCAGCGGAAATCAAGAGTGGGCCGCCCAACCGACTAAGCCACCTAGCGGCCCCCCAGAACATTTTCATCGCCCAAAAAGAAACCCCCTGCCCTTAGCAATCACTACTCATTCCCTTTTGTCAACCACTTACCTACTTTTTGTCTTTATAGGTTGGCCTATTCTAGACATTTCATATAAATGGAATCTGATAAGAGCCCTTTGTGTCTGGCTTCTTTCACTATGTATCATTTTCAAGGCCCATCCATGTTGTGGCATGTATCAGTACAGACATATTGTATGGGTATACCGCATATTTATCCATTTGTCAGTGGACACACATTGAAATTGTTTCTGCTTTCTGGCTATTATGAATAATGCTGCTGTAAACATTTATATATAAGTCTTTGTGTGAACACATATTCTCATTTCTCTTGGGTATATGCAGGCAAATACAATTGCTGGGTCATTGTGGTAACTTGGGTTTAACATTTTGAGGAATCTCCAGAGAGTTTTCCACAGTGACTGATGGTTAATGCTGTTGAGCATCTTTCCATGGCCTTATTGGCCATTTGTACGATCTCTTTGGAGAAATGTCTATTCAAATCTTTTGCCTATTTTTAAATTAGGCTATTTGTCTTTTTAATTTTTTGTTGTGTTTTTATTATTGAGTTGTAAGTGATCTTTATATATTCCCATAATAGACCCTTATCAGATATAGGATTCACAAATATATTTTCCCAATCTGTGTGTTGTCTTTTCACTTTCTTGATAGTGTCCTTTGACACACACGAAAGTTTTCTATTTTGATGAGGTCCAATTTATTTATTTTTTCTTTGGTTGCTTGTGTTTTTAAAGTGTCATATCTAAGAAACTGTTGTCTAATCGATTGTCATTAAGATTTACCTTATGTTTTCTTCTAAGTGTTTTATGTAGGTCTGTCATCCATTTTGAGTTCATTTTTGTGTATGGTGTGAAGTAGAGATCCAAATTCATTTGTGTGCCTAGCTAGTTGTCCTGGCACCACTTACTAAAAGACTATTTTTACTCATTGAATGGTCTTAGTGCCTTTGTCAAAAATCAGTTGGCTATAGATGTATGAGTTTATTTCAGGACTCTATATTTCATTGATCTATGTGTCTATCTTTATTCTAGTACCACAGTTTTTATTAGTGTAGCTTAGGGTTTTAAAATTGGAAGTGTGAATCTTTAAACTTTGTTCCTTTTTGTTTAAGATTATCTTAGCTATTCTCGGTCCCTTGCTATATGAATTTCAGGATCAGCTATCCATTTCTGTAAAAAGACCATTGAAATTTTGATAGGGTTTGCACTTCTGTTAGGACTCTTACAATATTAAATCTTCCAATCCACAAATAGGGAGGTCTTTCCATTTATTTAGGTCTTTAATTTCTTTCATCAATATTTGGATGTTGTCTTTTGTCAAATGCTTTTTTCTGTATCTATTGAGATGATTGTATGATTTTTTATCTTTCATTTTATCAATGTGGTATATCACATTAATTGATTTGCATATGTTGAACCATCCTTACATCCCAGAGATAAAACCTACTTGATCATGGTATGATCCTTTTTTTTTTTTTAAGATTTTATTTATTTATTTGACAGAGAGAGACGCAGTGAGAGAGGGAACACAAGCAGGGGGAGTGGGAGAGGGAGAAGCAGGCTCTCTGCGGAGCAGGGAGCCCGATGTGGGGCTTGATCCCAGGACCCTGGGATCATGACCCGAGCCGAAGGCAGACACTTAACGCCTGAGCCACCCAGGCGCCCCTGGTATGATCCTTTTAATGTGATGTTTGCTAATATTTTGAGAGTTTTTGCATCTATATGCATCAAGGATATGGGTCTGTAGTTTTCTTATAGTGTCCTTAGCTGTCTTTGCTATCAGGGCAATTCTGGCCTCAAAAAATGAGTTTGAAAGACTTCCCTTCTCTTCAGTTTTTTTTAGAAGAGTTCAAGAATGGTTAATATTAATGCTTTAAATGTTTGATAGACTTCAGCAGAGAAACTATCTGGTCCTGAGCCTTTCTGCATTGGGAGATTTTTGATTACTGATTCAATTACTCCTTGTGTATCTGTTTAGATTTTCTATTTCTTCATGATTCAGTCTTGTTAGGTTGTATGTTTCTAAGAATTTTTCCATTTCTTCTAGATTATCTAATTTGTTGGTGTATAATTGTTTGTAGTAGTCTCTTACGCTCTTTTGTCTTTCTGTGGTATTGGGTATAATGTCTGCTCTCTCATTTCTGATTTTATTTGAGTCCTCTCTTTTTTTTTTCTTTGTCTAGCTAAAGGCTTGTCAATTTTATCTTTTCAAAAAACCAGCTCTTTCATTAATGTTTTCTATTTTTTTTTCCTGGCATCTATTTCATTTATTTCTGGTCTAGTCTTTGTTACTTCCTTCTTTCTGCTAGCTTTGGGTTTGGTTTGTTCTTTTTGTTGTTCCTTAAGTGTGAAGTTAGGTTGTTTATTTGAAATCTTTTTTTTTTTTTAATGTAGACATTTGTCACTATAAGCTTCCCCATTTTAACACACTTTTGCTGTAAGTTTGGTATGTTGTGTTTCTATTTTGTTTCAAGATAATTTTTTATTTCTTCTTCTTTTTTAAGATTTTATCTATATATTTGGCAGAGAGAGAGAGCACAAGCAGGGGGAGCGGCAGGCAGAGGGAAGGGGAGAAGCAGGCTTCCCACTGAGCTGGGAGCCCGATGCAGGGCTTGATCCTAGGACCCTGGGATCATGACCTGAGCTGAAGGAGACGCTTAACCGACTGAGCCACCCAGGCGCCCCGATATTCTTTTCTTTTTGATTCCTTCTTTGACCCATTGGTTGTACAGGAGTGTGTTAATTCCCACATAATTGTGAATTTTCCAGGTTTCCTCTTGTTACTGACTTCTAGTTTCTTACCAGTGTGTTGGAAAAGATACTTGGTATGATTTAAATCTTAAATTTGCTAAGACTTGTTTTGTGATATATGATCTATCCTGCAGAGTGTTATGTGTGCACTTCGGAAGAATGTATGTTCTGCTGCTGTTTAATGCGGTGTTCTGCATATGTTTGTTGGGTGCATTTGGTCTGTAGTTGAAGTCCAATATTTTCTTATTGATTTGCTGTCTGGATGTTCTACCCATGGTTGAAAGTGTGGTATTGAATTCCCCTACCACTACTGGATTGTTGTATATTTCTCCCTTCACAACGCAGAGTACTAACCACTATACGATCACGGCCTATTTCTCCCTTCAGATGTTAGTATTTACTTAATATAGTTACTCTAATGTTGGGTACATATGTGATTGTTACGTCCTCTTGATGAATTGACCTTTTTATCATTATATAATGACCTTCTTTGTCTCTTGTTATAATCTGTGGTTTAAGGTCTATTTTGTCTAAGTGTGGCTATCCCTGCTGTCTCTTGTTTTCCACTTGTATAAAATATCTTTTTCCATCTCTTCACTTTAAGCCTATGTGTATCCTTAAAGCTGAAGTGAGTCTCTTGTAGGCAACATATAGTTGGATCTTGTTTTTTAATCCATTTATATCAAGAGTAATTATTGGTAAGTAAGGGCTTACTGATGCCATCTGATTAATTGCTCTCTGGCTGTTTTTAGGTACAAGTTCCCTTGTACCTTTCTCTCTCTTTTGCTGTCTTCTTTTGTGAATTGATGATTTTCTGTAGTGTTGTGCTTTGATTCCCTTGCCTTTATCTTTTGTGTATCTATTGCAGGGTTTCGCTTTGTGGTTCCCATGAGGCTTACAGAAAATATCTTACAGATACAGCAGTCTATTCTGTACTGATAACAACTTTACTTCAACCATATGCAAAACTCTACCCTTTTACTTTCCCTCTTTGTACATTATTTTGATGTCACAGTTTATCTCTTTTTATATTGTGGATTCTTTAACAAACGATAGTAGCTAAAATTATTTTTACACCTTTGTCCTTTAACCTTTATACTAGAGTTAAATGGTTAATACACCACCATGTTACAGCATTAGGATATTCTGATTTTGACTATACAGTTGGCCCTTGAACAACGTGGGTTAGAATTGTGCGGGTCCACTTATACATGGAAATTTTTTAGAGTCGACAACAAAAGCCACAAGTCATTTATTTACAACTGCCCCGTCCCCACCGTCGTCACAGACTGAATGAAAGGTGACTGGTGCAGGTCATATCTGCTGCTCTCTGGGTATCTGCAGAGGCCCACAGAGGCTGTTGGCAACCACAGGGGGCCCAGGACCAGGCAGGGGTGCAAGGTGCCCTGTGTGTGCAGGGAGCTGCAAAGGGAGCCCTGCACCCCACCACCCCTGCCCCTTGAGTGCTCCAGACATGCTTCAGGGCTGTGCCGGGGCAGCCATGGACCTTGGGCCCCTCCAGGGCGGAGTGTGGACCCCTTCCTGCAATGGCCTACACCCTCAGAGGTTGATGCACTCACATGTAGCTTCAGCTGCTGATGGCCACGGGCCAGTGGTGTACCTCCAAGCAGATGGGGCAGCTCTACTGCATCTCTAGGCCACTGTCATTGCTATGGGCCATCCTGGTCGCTGCCGCCACTAAGCCAAAAACCACCAGGCCATGGAACATCGCCATCCCAGGGTGCCCTACCCAGCTGGCCTGGCCTGCCTCCACGTGGATATTTTTCAATAAATATACATATGGTACTGTACTTCCTCTTCTTTATGATTTTCTTAATATTTTCTTTTCTTTCAGAGTTTATTTTATTGTAAGAATACAATAACGTACAAAATATGTGTTAATCAACTGTCTAAATTATCAGTAAGGCTTCCAATCAACAGTAGGCTATTAGAAGTTACGTTTTTGGGAGTCAGAATTATAAGGGGATTTTTGACTGTGCAGGGGTCAGCGCCCCTAACCCCCGTGTTGTTCAAGGGTCAACTGTATTTACCTTCCCAGTGTGTTAAATGTTTTCATATGTTTTCATGTTACTAATTAGCATACTTTCATTTCAGTTTGAAGAACTCCTTTCAGCATTTCTTATAAGCCACTTCTGTAGATTATTTTTTAAAGATTTTATTTATTTATTTGACAGAGAGAGAGAGCACAAGCAGTGGGAGTGGCAGGCATAGGGAGAGGGAGAAGCAGGCTCCCTGCCCAACGCAGGGCTCGATCCCAGGACCCTGGGATCATGATCTGAGCTGAAGGCAGACACCTAACTGACTGAGCCACCCAGGAGCCCCTTATAAGTCACTTCTAGTGGTGATGAACTCCCTCAGCTTTTGTTTGCCTGGGGTAATCTTTGATTCTCTCTCATTTCTGAAGGACAGCTTTGCCAGATCATTCTTTTTTTTTTTTTTTTAAGATTTTATTTATTTGACAGAGAGAGACACAGTGAGAGAGGGAACACAAGCAGGAGGAGTGGGAGAAGGAGAAGCAGGCTCTCTGCCGAGCAGGGAGCCCAATGCAGAACTCGACCCCAGGACCCTGGGATCATGACCTGAGTCGAAGGCAGACGCTTAACGACTGAGCCACCCATGCGCCCCTGCCAGATCATTCTTCGTTGCAGTTTTATTCTTTCGGCACTTTGAATATATCATCCCGCTCTCTCCTGGCCTGTAAGGTTTCTGCGGAGAAATCCACTGATAGCTTTATGGGGATTCCCTTGTAAGTTACAAGCTTCTTTACTCTCGCTGCTTTTTTTTTCTTTTTTAAGATTGTATTTGTTTATTTATTTATTTGAGAGTGCATGCACAAGCGAGAGAGCACCAGCAGGGGCAGCAGTAGAGGGAGAAGCAAACTCCCCACTGAGCAGGGAGCCCCCTGCTCATGCTCTCTCTCTCTCTCTCAAATAAACAAATAAAATATTTTTAAAAAATTCATAATAGCTGTTTTAAGGAAGCCCAATGAGCTACAAGAAAACACAGAAAGACAATTCAATGAAATCAGGAAAACAATAGAAGAATAAAAAGAGATAGAAATAGAAAGCATAGAGATAGAAAGACAAAGAGATAGGAATCATACCAAAAAAGAACCAAATGAACTCTGGAGCTGAAGAATACAATGAATGAGGTGGAAAATGCCACAAAGGGCATCAGCTGCAGAATGAAGCAATCAGGAGAAAGAATATGTGAATTAGAACGAAGGAACTTCGATATTATCCAGTCAGAGAGTAACAAAAGAAAAAGAAGGAAAGAGTGAAGAAAGCCTATATGATCTATAGGATGCCATCAAAAGAAGCAATCTGCTAATTATTGGAGCCCTAGAAGGAAAAGAGAGTGAGAAGCAGAGGGAGAAAGCTTATTTAAAGAAATAATGGCTGAGAGTTCCCAAGGTCCCAACTTTAAGAGAGCTTCTTCAAGATACATCAGGATAAAAGTGTCGAAAATCAAAGACAAAGAGAATCTTAGAAACAGCAAGAGAAGGGGCGCCTGGGTGACTCGGTCTCTCGGGCAGCTGCCTGTGGCTCAGGTCATCATCTCAGGGTCCTGGGATCAAGCCCCTGATAGTCTCTGTTTTGTTTTCTCAAGGGTAAGGTTAAAGCTCAAGTTTGTCGTCTCTCCCCAGTCTGCAGACTCAGGTTGGCTTTCTGTGCATGCCCACTAGCCATCTGCCAAAGCTCACTCTTGCCACCATCAAGAGTTTGCGCAAGGGGCGCCTGGGTGGCTCAGCGGTTGGGCGACTGCCTTCGGCACAGGTCATGATCCCAGGGTCCTGGGATTGGGCCCCGCATCAGGCTCCCTGCTCAGCGGGAAGCCTGCTTCTCCCTCTCCCACTCCCCCTGCTTGTGTTCATGCTCTCGTTGTCTCTCTCTCTCTCTCTCTGTCAAATAAATAAATAAATAAATAATCTTTAAAAAGTAGGCAAGATCAACTTGTGCGCAGGCTTCTTATTGGAGTCTGAAACACAGTAGGATCCATGTCCCTTTAATGCCTTCTGAGGGTCTTATCTGTCACTCTCCCAGCCTTTTCCCACCCCCAGATCATGCAGCTCATGACTCAGTACTCTGGTTGGAGTGAGTGAGAAATAGGTTTGTTTGGCAACATGCTGCCCAACTGGGGAAGCCATGTGCTCATCCACATGCTCTCATTTTTCCCTGTGGGAGAAATCAGGGGCCCAGAAACATCTGACTTGGCACTGAGCTGTGTTGCCTTGGGGGGGGTGGTGGTGACATGTGTAAAATCAAACTCTTCCTCTTTCCCTCTCCAGTGCATCCAGATTTTTATTTTCTTTCTCCAGGGGTGTGCTGGAGCCTCTTTACTGGAAACCTGGGCTTCCACAAAGGCTCTCTTGTCTGTGGGTGATTGTCTAAGACAGTGTTCTCCATGGTCTTCCAGGCTGTGGCTGAGAGGGGCTGGAGCCAGTTCTCAAGCCCCTGCAGGGTTCACGCCGGGACTGAACTCTGCACACCTGTTGCCTGATGCACTGGTGGTCAAGACTCTTCCCTCCTGGGCTCCGTGGTGTGTGGTGTCGAGTCCCACACCTCCCACAAGGCACTTTCTTCTGTGAATGAATGCCAACTTCTTGGTTTTGAGTAGGGGTGAGGGGTACGTGAGGGATAGCTTATTTAGCTACCCCACTTTTAAAATTCTTGCTCTTTACCCTGAATATCCCCCCGACGGATTATATCCTTCTCCCTGGTCCTTGTTGACCCTTTTATGGATGGAAATTATATGGGGAAGAGTGAGGCTGGCTCTGTTCCCGGGGCTGATATTCAGGTAAGGATGGCAGAAAAGTTTGTATAACTTCGAATGGGGAGAAAGGAATATTACAGTGTTATTTTGCATTTTATCAAGAATCTGGAAAAAGAAGGAAGTAGAGGAAGAATCATTAATGGGAAGTTGGCATCTAACTGATAATGAACAATCTCCAGCAGTGGCAGGAGGATGTCCATTCCTAATGACCCTCAGTCCCATCCTTCTTCATTCCCCTTCTTGGGCATCCTAAGGCTGGAAGATGTGCACATCTGGATTGGACTCCCCTTTTTTGTGTGCATGTTGTTGCATTCCTGGGGAATGCTGCTGTCCTGTTTGTGGTCCAGACTGAGCATATTCTTCACAAGCCCATGTACTACTTTTAGCCATATTGGACCCCACTGACCTGGGCCTCTCCACAGCCACCACCCCTAAATGCTGGGCATCTTCTGGTTGAGTCTCAGGGATATATCTCTTTTTAAAAAAGAAACATGGTAGGGGCACCTGGGTGGCTCGGTCACTGAGCGTCTGCCTTCGGCTCAGGTCATGATCCCAGGGTCCTGGGATCGAGCCCCACATCAGGCTCCCTGCTCAGCAGGGGAGCCTGCTTTCCCTCTGCCTGCTGTTCCCCCTGCTGTGCTCTTTCTTTTTCTCTCTCTCTGACAAATGATTAAATAAAATCTTTAGAAAAATATGGTAAAAAAAAACATAATCTAAAGCCTATCTTAACCATTTTTAAGTGTCCATTTCAGTAGTGTTAACTATATTCACATTGTTGTGCAGTGGATCTCTAGGACTTTTCATGCAAAACTGAAACTCCGTACCCATTGAACAACTCCCCATTCCCCCCTCCCCCAAACCCCTGGCAACTACCATTCTACTTTGTTTCTACAAAGTTGACTACTTTAGGTACCTCAAGTAAGTGGAATCACACAGTACCTGTCTCTTTGTGGCAAGCTTATTTCACTCAGTATATCCTCAAGGTTCATCCATGTTGTAGCATGTGACAGAATGTCCTTCTTTTTTAAGGCCAAATAATATGTATGTATATACTTCATTTCTTTATCCATTCATCCATCAATGGACTTTTGGGTTACATGTCTTGACTATTATGCTTAATACTGCAATGGATATGGGTGTGAGTTTTGTTGTTGTTTTAAAATTTTTATTTTTAAATAATCTCTACAGCCAACACGGGGCTCAAACTTACAACCCCGAGATCAAGAGTTGCAGGCTCTACCGACCGAGCCAGCCAGGCGCCCCTGGTTTTTTTTTTTTTAACAGATTTACTGAGATATAATTCACATAACCATAGGTCATTCATTTCATGTGTACAATTCAATGGGTTTTAGTATATTCACAGATATGTGCAACCATTGCTCCAGTCAAGTCAAGAACATTTTCATCACCTCAAAAAGAAGCCTTGTACCCTTTAGTTGTTATCCCTTCTCCCACCAACCTCCCCACCGGCCCTAAGCAACCACTAAGCTACTCTGTCTCTGCACATTTCCCTATCCTGGACTTCAAAGGAAGGAAATCATATAATGTGTAGTCTTTTGTGACCAGCTTCTTTCCCTTAGCATAAGGTTTTCAGGTTTCATCCGTGTTGTAGCATGTGTCAGTACTTGACTCCATTTTGTGGCTGACTAATATTACATTGTATGGTTAACCATATTTTGTTTATTCATTCAGGAGTTGGTAGATATTTGGGTTGTTTCTACCTCTTAGCTGCTATGAGTAATGCTGCTATAAACAACTGTGTGCACGGTTTTGTGTGGACATATGTTTTCATTTCTTTTGGATATATATACTTAGATGTGGAATTTCTAGGTCATATAGTACCCTGTATTTAATCATTTGAGGAATTGCCAGATCATTTTCCACAGGAGCTGTACCAGTTTTACATTTCTACCAGGAGCATATGAGGGTTCTAATTTCCCCACGTCCTTATCAACAGTTATGACTTTTTTATTCTAGCCATCCTTTTAGGTGTAAAGTGGTATCTTGTGGTTTTTATTTGCATTTCCCTAATGGTTAGTGATGTGGAGCACTGGCCATTTGCTTATCTTCCTTGGAAAAATGTCTGTTCAGATCTTGTGCCCATTTTTAAATTGGGTCATCTTTTGATTATTGAGTTGTGAGAGTTCCTTATGTATTTTAACATAAGTCCCTTTTATGGCATGTAAATTGCAGACATTTTCTCCCATTGTGTGGGTTGTCTTTTCTCTTTTGCATATAAGCAAATTATAGCTACAGATCTCCCTCTGATCCCTACTTTCACTCCAGTTTTGCTATGTTGTGTTTTTGTGTTTGGGGTCCATTTTATGTTCATTTTCATTCTTCTCAAGCATCTTCCCTAGTATGTGCTGATTTGCTTGTCTTGCTTCCAGAATTCTCCCTTTGTCTTCTGAGAGTTTGACTGGGTTCTGTCTAGGGCTGAATCCCTTTGAGTTTATCCTACTTGGAGCTCATGAATTTCTTGGATGTGTAGCTTAATTTTTGTCACCAAATAGGGGAAACTTGTAGCCATGATTTTTTCAAATATTCTTTCTGCCCTTTCTCTCTCTTCTGTGCATGTTGGTGTGCTGCATGGTGTCCTGTAGGTCTCTGAGCCTCTGTTCATCTTTCTTCATTCTGCTGTTCCTCAGGTTAATTTCAATGGACCTCTTTGAGCTTGCTGATTTCTTCTGCCTGGGCATGTCAAATTAATTTTTTTTTATCTCAGTTATTGTACTTTTCAACTTGCATTTGGTTCCTTTCTGTAATTTCAGTCTCTTTACTGATATTTTCTATATAGTGAGACATCATTCTTATTCTTTCCTTTAGCTCTTTATACATGGTTTTCTTTAGCTCTGTGGATGTATTTAAAATAGCTGATTTAAAATCTAGTACTAGGGTAAACTAAGGCATTACCAAGCTTGCTGTTCCTACCAAGGTTCTACTGTCTGTCTTAACTGAAGGCACTCTGGGTTGCTGCAGGCTTTTGATTAATTTCCAGAGTTCTGTGAAAGTTCGTTCTGATAATATGTGGCAAGTTTTTCATTGCTTTTATGGAGGGAACGAACATTTGGTCGTTATTACTGTACCACTTTTGTTGACTCCTTGCTTGCATTTTGATTCAAACTATAGAAAGATATTTTTGAGACAGTTGGCAAAAACTGAACACAGAATGGTTATTAGATTATTAAAAACTTTATTTTGATGGCCAGGAAAATTGTATTAAGGTCTCATATATTTTTAAAGACCTGTTAGAGCTACATAGTGGTATTAACAGTTTTCTTTGATTTGCTCTCAAATACTCCAGCTCACAAAAAGTATGTGGGAAAACAGCTATGAAATATCGGCACATGTTGATGGTTGTTGCAACTGGGTAATGGGTACATGGAGGTTCACCATTTTATTTTTGTCTTTGAAAATTTCTATAATAAAATGTTTCTTAAAAGATGAGGTGTACCCTTGGATCCAAACAAGGATGCCTTGAACTGGGAAAAAATAATTGAGCTCCTAACTGGCCTTGGGTAGAAGGGAGTAAAACAACGCCTGGAAGATAGGCAGAGTGTGATATCGAGAGCATGAAGGCTAAAGAGACAGAATCAATCTGGCACCCCCAGGGTAAAAGGACGAGTTATACCACAAGTGAAGACACGTAACCGTGTCTCGGTCTGGAAGGCAAATAAAGGTCAAGTCCGGGCTGCTCCCTAACCCTGACTCCCAAGTCCATGGTCTCAGCCACCATCCCTGCCATATCCCAGGGTGGTGGGAAAGACTTCTTTCCTAGGACTGGCCAAAGAAGTGTACCCCACCTGAGGCCATTCCATCTGGCTTGAACAGGACTGGTCGAGATCCAAAGCTGGAGCTATGCATGGGGTGACAGGCCTCCAAGGGCAGAGGCCTCCAAGGGAGGAGGTAGGTTTCTGACCTTCTAAGTGACCCACAGTCTTAAGACATCAGCTGGGAAAAGGGAGCACTCCCTGATGACCCCAGACTCAGTCAGTGAAGCCCCAGTAATCTCAAATGACACTGTAAAATATGCACTTGTAAGACCTTTATACCATATTCCTATAAAGGAACTCAAACCCTGAGGGAGGGAGCATGGGAGATCTACCCAGAAGAATTCCCACAGGGCAGGATAGTGAAGGCCTGGGGCACTGGGTGCTCCCACATTCAAAGCCCAAGGGAACCCTACTGCCTGATATGCTGTCAGCTTTCCAAGTGGGGACAAGAGCCACCAGGGACCACAGGTGCCCGGTGGCCTTAGCGAAACAAATAGGGCTTGGGAAACAGGAACCAAAGGAAGGTAGTCAAGAACCTGCCATTCTTTTCCTTTCCTAAGGAGGAGCAGGAAATATATTTTAAGACACAAAGAGCCCCTCGACTTGTCTTTGGACACAGCTGGGGGATCTGAACCTCCTCCGAAGCCAGGTTAGGAAAAGAGAGGCCGAGGGAGGGGCTGGGGGCACTGCCAGGCAGAGGGCCAGCTGTCGTGGCCCTGTGGGAGGAAGCTAGCTGACCCCCTCACTGGCACCCCACTCCGAGGCACCACCGAATGAAGCCCTGTCGGAAAGGGGGACATGAGCTGACAGGTGCCCAAGGGAATAACGCAAAATCTTTAGCAGATCAGGGTCTTCTTGTGGCAGGAGGGCTGAGGAGTGAGTCTGAATGGGGTGGGGAAGGGGTGCACAAGACAAAGGGCCTGGGAACATCGCTACTCGGCTTCACTGTGTCATCGCCACCACTGTGTTGGGCAGAGCAGGATGGCTCCCTGGTGAGAGGCAAGTCTGGCATGTCTAGGAAGTACAATCTGCTGGTCACTTTGGAAAATGAGGAGCCAGAAGATGCCACACACCTTCCATGTGAGGTGAGATTTGAAACCAGCACCCTGTGTACTGCCACCCAGAGTCCCTCACTGAAGGTGCCCGTGGCCCCAGGTCCATATTGCAACTACTCGATTAAAGAACAGCTTTATTGGTAACCTGACGGAACCAAGGTTACCTAGGTGGTGTCAGCCTGCAAGGCCTTATCCAGGCAGGAAAACCAATCACACAATTCATGGGAGTTCCCGACAAGAGGTCAGATCTCCACTCCTAATCATAAGAAAAATTCCAAATCCTGATTTCAGAGTGAACAAAAAGGTCAGAGGGCATCAGTCCTCCTGCTTGTGGGGGCTCGGGAGGCTGGATGAGTTGTTCAGTAACATCTGTGGGGCCGCGCAGACAAGGTAGAAGCCAGGAATGCCATGGGAAATTGCCCCAAGACAAGTTTCCAAGAAGGTTCACACTTGGGCAGGGCATGGAACCTGGCCCTGAGATTGCACGTTGGGTCTGATGGGGCCAAGTCACCGAGTGGGCCTGGGTAACAGAGAACCCCGCCTGCTGGCCTCGGCATGTGGAGGCTCCATAGTCTGGGCTCAGCAACGCCGCCACAGCCTGTCACATGTCTCAGCTCCTCAGTGCTGGGGTGTCCCCAGCTTCCTGATGGGATACAGGTACCACATCACCACCCCTGAGGGGTTGATGATCACTGTGAAGTTGGTTTTAGAGTGGAGGCCACTGATGACATCACCCGTGTAGACGTTCTGGGCCTGCAGTGGGAGGAGACATCACCAAAACTGCTATAAGAATAGCAGCACAGAGCCCCCTTCTGAGGGCTGGAAAGCCTGGACTTTGGCCTGTCTGTGGTGGGCCTCTGGGGTGCCCCACAGAAGTGAGAGCCTTGCACCTCCCGTCACTTCTCCATTGGCAAAGCCAGCAGTGGCCCAAACATGCAGTGGCGAAAGCCCCAGCCCACGGACGGCCTGAGGAACGTGCTGGCAAGGACTGACCAATAAGGGGACGCATGCAGCCTCAGAGCACAGGCCTTAAGTATACAGAGTAGTTCTGTTTGCAGAGCTTGAAAACACCAGTGCAGAGAAGGGTACCAGCAGAGCCCTGCATGCCTGCAGCTGCCCCTTGGGCTCCCGCCAGAGGACCCAGGGTCCAAGGCGTAGGGGAGGCCACGTATGAGTGAGCACCACCTCCAGCAACCCCCTCCCAGGGCAACCCGCAGCCCCGCAGGTAGCAGGGTACTCACCTCATATATGCTGGAGTTGTTAAAGTTCAGCTGGGCGAGGGAGGTGTGGTAGCGATAAGGCATATCTGTCCGGCGGCTGAAGAAGACTAAGGCGCTGGCTTCGTTGGCCAGGGGCCGCATGTACACTTCAATGTGGGATTTCTCCTGGGCACAGAAGGTGGCTGGCCTCCCTGCTCAGGCAGGCCCTGAAATCCCCACCCTAGCCCTCCTTTGAGCTCTGGGTCTCCCCAGCCCGCACTTCCATGTCATGCAGAAGTTTGAGGGGATACCCCAGCACTCCAGCACCGCAACTTATTCTTGCCTGACTCAGCAGATGCTCCCTGACACTTCCTGTGTGCCAGACCCCATGCTGGAACACAGAGACAAATGCTGTATGAGGTCCTGTCTCAGAGAGCTCATAGGATAAGGGGAGGGATAGACGTGGGCAGCTGCTGGCGCTGGAGTGGAGGGCACTGTCCAGTAAGAGCGATGAACTCTGCCCTGAGCAGCCAGGAGGGTGAAGCCCCACCTTCCAGAAGGTCCTTGGGCCTGGTCCCACCATAAGCCCCTCCGGTGGGGATTAGTTACTTCCTCTGGGCATCACCAATTCTGTATGTGCCTTCTCTAAGTTGTGTGGACTTCTTTTAACTAGAGAGGTGAGGATCTGTGCAAGCTTTGAGGCTCTGCTGTTGGGAGTTAAGTTCTGCTGTACCACTTACCAATTGTGTGGCCTTGGGTTACTCAGACTCCTCAAGTCTCAGTTTCCTCATTTGTAAAACAGGGAAGGAGTATTCACCTTCTGAGAAAAGGTACCCAGAATGCCCAGTGCACAGTAGGTTCTCAAAAAATAGTTAATGCTAGTCCAGTACTAGTAGTAGTTGCATTCCTTGGCTCAAACAACCCCTAAGCTCTGGAGGGAAGCCCTAGTTCTCTGCCAGACATCACAGATGTGTGCAGAAGTCTTGAACTTCCAACCCAAGGGGCCCCACTGTCCCGGGTCTACTTGTGGGGTGATGCGTCTCTTCCCCAGATCCCATGAACTGTTCTGCTCTGGCCTGCTCTGGCAAAGGGGGGAACGGCTGGAGCAGCTCCCAGTAGAATCCTTGACCGAATGCAACCAGGAAGGAGGGCTGAGCAGATTTCGGAGGCCCAGCTCTCTGTGACCTCCAGGCTTGCAGCCTTGTTCTCAGGGGAGTCCAGTCCCTCGGCCTCCCCTTCCCTCTCCTTACACCCCAGTACCTTGAGAATCCTGCGTCCCTGGATGCCCAAGGGATCCTGGTTGATTTTGATCATGAGTGGATTCTGCAGAATGTCTGTGTTCTGGGCAGAGATGGTACGCAGGTCGGTGGACATGAAGAGGGGGGCTGCCAGCACCGTCCAGAGGGCCATCTGGGCCCGGGCTTGCTCAAAGCTGAGGCCAAAGTTCCCTATGAGCAGCTGGGGGCAGAGAAGAGAGGAGCGTTCAGCTCTATTCTCTCCAGGGAGGTGGGCATGAGGCCCAGCCCTAAACATGGACCCAAGACAAGAGGAGATAGAGGAGGACAGGGTGTGGGGCCTGGGTCTGTGAACACCATTTCCCAGCGGCGTAGCCTTGGGGTTAGCAAGCATTCGCCCTGTGAGCCTCAGCTTTTTAGTGCACCAGGAATACGGGGTGATAATATGTTCTGGCCACATCACAGGTTGTTCAGATGATCCAACGGGATCCCGTTGCCGAAAGCGTTTATAAACTGGAACACCAACATCAAAAAATACAGTCATAGCGGAAGCCGTAGGTAACCAGACCTGGACAGAGTCCCTGCTCCTGCCCCGAGCCACCCACCTGCCCTAGCCACAGGTGACAGGACCAAGGGGGACTTCCTGACCCCAAGGCAACCAGTCCATAGACTGGACACAAACGATCATTGCTAATGCAACATGGCTACGTACTTAGTGATACCAATTGAACAATCACCGTGTGTGTGCCAAACTGTGCCCAGCATTTTAAAGGATCATCCATTTCAGTACTCAGAACCACCCTATATGAGGTAGCTACTATTCTCATTTTCCAACTGACAAAACTGAAGCACAGAAAAAAATTAAGTCACTTTCCCAAGGATAAGTGGCAGAGCAGGAACTAAAACTCCAAAGCAGGCCAATTTGTTTCTCCAGGCGTCTATCTGGCCTATGTAATAATAATATGTACAATAATGTAATTATGATAGTTATCACTGGTAGTAAATGCTCGTCGGGTAAAAGAAGAGACAGCTATAAAGTCATAAGATAAATTGCAAAAAAATCTAAGTCACCAGGGCTCTGAGTGAGGTAGGGACGAGGGGCCCTCGTCCCCTACTCTGCCTGTAGGGGCTCTGCAGGGGGTACCAGGGCACAGGGCAGGGCAGAGTAGGGAGGGAATGGCAAGAGTGTGTGTATTCTTCATGATCTTCCCCCTCCAGAGGACTAATGTCACACAAGAGTCACTACAGACCAAGTTCTCAGGTTTCAAGAAACATCAGAACTCCCTGGGAAGATGGTTAACAATGGGCATCGCGAGGCCCTCTTCGAACATTCTGATCCAAAAGGTGGGGGTGGGGCCCTGGGATCAGATAGGTAAACAAGCTCCCAGGGTGAGTCTAATGCAGCTGGTTCAAGGACACGTTTGAGAGACACTGATCTAGAACGTGGCAGTGAGCATCCGGGAAGACAGCACAGGGCGGTGGGGAGCAGGTCTGTGGTGGCCGTCCCCCTCCATGCTGGTACCATGTCTGGGTCGTTCCAGTGCCCAGGGCCTGCCACCGGCTGCAGGATGTCCTGGTTGTCCACAAACCAGTTCAGTACGGAGAGCACGCTACTCCAGGAGTCCTGGATGTCATCATAGTTGCGCCAGAGGTTGCAGGTTTCTGCCAGCAGAGTGTAGTTCACCTGGATGTTGGGAGAAGGCAGAGTCCAGCACCAGAGTCACGCCCTGCCGCCAGGAAGCCGGCGTAGGGGCTGAGGAGCCTCAGCAGGAGACACGGAGGGCGGGGAGAACAGGCCCTGAGCCAGATTAGGATGAGGAAGGCCTCCCCTGCCCTCTCATGCCACCTGGGGCCAAGCCCAGGGTATGGGCCCAGGCTGGTGTACCCACAACCCTCCCCATCGCACTCCCCCCCCCCCGTATTCTCTCAGTGAGCCCCACCATCGGCCAGCACTCTCCCTCTGGTCTGATCCCACCCTTTCTAGTGTCCTAGGTGCTGAAGGGCCCCTGGGGAGGCTCAGCCCCACCTGCCTGGCCTCACCAGCCTTCTGGACCTCCTGGCCCACTCAGTACAACCAGGATTCTGCCCACTTGCTGGGTGATGTGTGTCAGCCCAGGACATGTGGTTCCTATGCCATGGACGCCCATCCTTGCAGCCCACCTCACAAGTGTCTCTATTCTCTAGACCCAGGGCTGGCCGAGGTCCCCCCCCCGGGGCACTAATAACCCTCTCCTAGACCCACAAATCAGCACATGGGCAACTATGATGAGAGCAGCCCTGTCTGCACAGGAGGCGAGGAAGCTTGGGTGTGGGGCGCATTGCCAGGCAGGTGCACAGAATGGCTTACCTTTGGGGGAAGGCCCCCTTCATAGGCTGGCCAACTGCAGGAGAAGGCAATGGGGCGGCCTGTGGCATTCAGGGCAGCTGCCATCTTGGGGTACCCTGGAGAAGCCCAACCCCCACATCTTAGGACTGAGGAGGCTCAGGAGGAAATCTGAGGCCTCAGCCCAAACTTCCCACCAAATGTGAGGAAACTGAAACTCAAAAGAGGAGGTGCACCCCCCTGTGCCCAGAGCTGCACACATTTCCTTGTGTGTTGGCACGGTGCCAACCCATCTGTAGGAAGCCTGGGAGGCAAGAATCCCCCCAGCCTCTGGGTGCAGGGAATTGGGAAATACTACCCCCTAGGGGCCATATGGACAGACGAGCTCAAGTACAGCCAGGTGGGCACCTGTGAGCTTTCCATGGCCGCCCCGCCTTGTCTACCTGATGGTCCCCAGCCAGCTCTAGGACCCACCCTTGGCCCTTTCCTCAGGGGTCGAAAAGCAGCCATCCAACTTCAGCATGTCCACCTTCCACTCGGCAAAGGTTTGAGCGTCTTGAATCACCTTGTCTAGCGTGGTGCCTGGGTAGCCCATACAGGTGAAGTTGCCCAAGTCCTCGTAGATGCCCAGCTTCAGGCCCAGGGAGTGAGCCTGTGGAGGGTTGAGGACACCATGGGCTCAGGCGGGGAGCTACCTCACAGGCACATCTGACGAGGCCCCATTATAAAACTATCAACGGCTCCCCACTGTCCAAAGGAAAGGGTCTCAGTTTGCCGGCCTGGCCTCTGCTAACCATGGTCCTTCTCACTCCCAACACACACCTCCCATTGGCAGTTTCTGGCTTCTGGGCCTTGCTTCTGCCATCCCCTCTGCCTCAAATACCATTTCTCTTGTATCAGCTCAAGAACTGTCTCCTCGGGCGCCTGGGTGGCTCAGTCGTTAAGCGTCTGCCTTCGGCTCAGGTCACGGTCCCAGGGTCCTGGGATCGAGCCCCGCATCGGGCTCCCCGCTCGGCGGGAAGCCTGCTTCTCCCTCTCCCACTCCCCCTGCTTGTGTTCCTGGTCTCACTGTGTCTCTGTCTGCCAAATAAATAAAATCTTTAAAAAAAAAAAAAAAAAAAAGAGAACTGTCTCCTCTGGTGAATCTTTCTGAAATCCCAGGCTGGATAAGATGCCTTTCCTGGCTCTTACCCACCGCAGTGGGCCCAAACGAGCTGTTCATTTATCTGTTTCCCCCAACAGACTGTGAGTTCTTAAGCAGGGATTGTGGAAATGAACCCTAAATGAAGTGGTGGCTGGGGGGGGGGGAGTGTGGTCTGGACCCCCACCTAAAGGGCAGGGCTGGGGTGGGGCTCACATAGTCAGCCAGGAAGGCAATGCCGTTGGGGAAGCGCTTGGGGTCGGGCACCAGGCGGCCTTTAGCGTCACGTCCACCAATCCAGCAGTCGTCCATGTTAAGGTATGTGTAGCCTAGGTCCCGCCATCCATCCTGTGCCAGGTGGTCGGCCATCTCCATGAAGAGCCGCTCACTGGTGATAGGCAGGGGATGGGGCAGCTCAGTCACTCCCCACCCCCTTCTTAAGAGCTTTTCAGACTTCTCAGATAATCTGAGTGTGAATCCAGGCTGTCAGAACCATAATCATGGTGGAATGAAAGGAGTGGCTGGGCCCCCAGGCTTGCAGGACTGAGCTTTCACAGTTATCTTTCAGTGACCTCAGGGTCTGGGTCCACCATAACGCCCCTGCCCCACAGGCCTGATAGATCCCACAGAGGCCCCAAGCAGGTCACAGGCTGTCTCGGATGTCCCAAAAGTCACCTCTGGCTGCATTCTCTCTGGAATGGGGTGGTCTCACCCTGCCTTCTTTTCTAGCTGACCCTCCACTCTCTGCCCCCACTCTGCTGGGTCTAGGGCAAGGCTTGGGAGGTGGCGGGCCTTCCTCACCTGATGCAGTTCTTTGGGTCCTCGTCACAGTCGGTGTTGCAGCGAAAGCGTTCCCAGGCCAGCCAGCCCATGGGTGGCTTCCGCAGGAGCCCATTCTCTAGCATCAGGACCTGGGCCACCAGGGCCAGCAAGACCACTGCAGGGCGGTTGGAAGGATGACTGTCAGCAGCTCCCATAGCCCCAGCCCTCACGCTACCCCATCCGTATGCTGTTCAGCTCTGCAGAGGCCGCTGGCCCTCACCTTAGGGGAACCAGACTCCTGGGCTTAAGGTAGAACTAGCTCTTCCTGCCACTGCTGGCTCCTGCCGTCTCCGTGAGGGGGCTCATGGTGCCTGGGGCAGGGCAGTGTGTTTGAGGCCTGAGTCCCCACTTGCTGTCCCCACAGCAGTGCTGGAATTCGTAAAAACTCATGCCTGAGGTTGTGTCCTTTCTATACCCTGACCAGCTCCCCCCAGTTTGCACAGAACTTGACAGAACACGGTAGTCAGACTCCAGGTCTCCCACCCAGAGCTCTCCACCACAGACCCTCCCCAAGAGGCCTCAGAAGGACGTAAGGGGTCAGCCAGCTTGGACCCGCACCTAGCCAGCTCACCTGGGTGGACCCTTGCCCCCTCGGGCCTGTTTCCTTGTCTATAAGATTAAGTTCCTGTACTGACTTAACAGGGCTGTTCTCTGCCGTGTGGATAACACATAAAATAGGACCTCTGCACTTTGAGGAAGAGAGAACATGAAAGGAAGTGGCCTCTTTGGAGGGAAACTGATTCCTAGGTGGGGAGGATCTCCTTTCTGGCCCAGCTCCAAGAATGAGAGGAACCCGTCTCCCCACATACCCACATCAGGGAGGGAGGCCCAGACACCAGAGGGCTGGAACTTCCTCCAGGTAGCCCCTACCCCCAACCCTCACCTACCCTCCCCAACCACCCCCACCCGCATAGCTACCTGGCTTCTGCAACATTGCTCTGGACTCGACGTCTCGGGGCCTGACCAGATCTGCTCTGCTTTTACCAGCTTTATACGTTGGACTTTGGAAGCTACGAAACGTTAGAAAAGCACTGGGGTCACTACTGCGTCGCTGGCTCCGCCGCCCTCAGCCTTGGGCGTGGGGCCCCCACTCCGTCCCGAAGTCGCCCTCGTTGCCCACCACCCCCGGCCCCCAGCCATCACTTCCCCGAGCCTGGGGATCCCTCACAAATACCAAACAAGGTGTCTCAGACGTTAGACCCCACCCTCTCTGTAGTGCTGGGAGCCCCCAGCGCCCACGGGCGGTCCTCCGCCGGCCCGGGGCCACAGAAAGGCAGCGATCGCCTCTGGGACGCCGAGGAAGAACCGAGGCGTCGGGTTGGGACCAGGCTTCGGACTCCCACCGGCTCTGGGTCACCCCCCGGCCCCCAAGGACCGCAGCCCAGCAGCCCCAGAGCGGGGACCCTCCCCCAGAGTGCCCCGCTCACGGAACTCACCCTGCGGACGCCCACAGAACGCCACTCGCCGCCGCCTCTGAGGCAGCCGACCGAGGCTGCAACCCGATTTGCCCACTGCCTTCCAGAGGGGGCGGAGCCTGACGGCGGCACGCCTTCCCCGGCGGAACCTATCAGAATCCCCCTAGCAACGTCGCGTCCCGCCCCCTGTGGGCTCAAGAAGCCCTCCCCCGAACCTCCCAAAGCCTCGCCCCCTTCGAGCTCCGGCTCTGAGCCCACCTGGGTACCACGGCTCCCGCAGAGGCTAGTCCTTTCACTTCTGCGGGGTCCCTGAAGGCAAGCATAGTGCCCGGCACAATGTAGACGCTTAATAAATAGTATGGCGTGAATATCTGCTTTATTAAAAGGAAGTGAGGAAATGCCATGAAGCACGACCCAAAATAAGCCACTCAAAAACGGTAGTCGAGGATGAATAGGCATTACGACAAAGATGGGTGGGGGAGAGCAAACGAGGTGTAGGGCTCTGTTTTTGCAAAGCCAGGAGACTCTCCTCCCCTACCTGACACTCTGGGCCAGCCACCGGTTGTACTGGCCCAAGCACTCGCTCTGCATATTCCTTCTCTTTCATTCATCAAATATTTACTGAGCAACTACTAGGTAGGCGCCAAACATTTTATTCTCGGCACCTTCGCTTGGATGGTCACTGGGCATCTCAAACATAACTGGCCCCAAACCGAACACCGAAGACCTTCCATTTCTCAGGTAACGGCAACTCTCCATGTGCTCAAGCCAAAACCTTGGAGTCCTCTTTGCTACCAGTTTCCCTCACTCCCCACATCCAGTCTTTTGGCAAAGCCTGTTGCTCTCTACCTTCAAAACCCACCTCTCGTTACGCTCCCAGCAACCATCACATCTTGCCTGGATTATTGGTTGCAGCATCCTTGTCACCCATCGGCTTCCACCTGCGTTTGTTCTCTCCACAGCAGCCAGAATACTCCTTTAAAACACAGCTCAGGTTGGGGCACCCGGGTGGCTCAGCAGGTTAAGCCTCCCATTCTTGATTTCAGAGGGTCGTGAGATAGAGCCCAGGGTTGGGCTTCTGCTGAGCATGGAGCCTGCTTGACATTCTCTCTCTCCTTCTCCCTCTGCCTCCCCCTCCCCCCACCGCGCCCCTGCTTGCTGGAAGGCTCTTTCTCTCTCCCTCGCTAAAAAAAATAAATAAAAAAAATAAATAAAAAATAAAACATAACTCAGATCACGCCTCACTCCAGACCCTGTGATGGCTGTTCATCCTAGTCTAGAGACTCACAGATTTACAAAGCCCCGCCCACATATTCTGACCCCATCTCCCACTGCCCTAGCCCTCCTCCCTGCCTCCCTGCCACACAGTCCTCCTTACAGTTCCTCAAACACACAACAGGTCTCTTCCCTCTGCCTGGAATGCTCTTCCTAGAGATTCTGGCATGGCTGCCTCCCTTATTTCCTTCCAGTATTTCTCAAAGGCCACCTTCTCAGTGAGGCCGACCCTGACCACCCTGTTTGAAATTGCAACCTCCCTACTCTAGCAGTTCCCAAGCTCCCTGACTCTCCTATATTTTCCATACCACTTATTCCCTTCTAACACATTGATTATGGTTTCTATTATTAACTGAATAAAATTTAGTGGAAGAGACGGATAACAGGAAATAAAAGCATGAATATAGGGAAGTGTCTATAGTGGCTAGTGCTGTAATGAAAGATACGGCTCAGGGACGTGATAGAGACTTGAAGGTAGGCTACTTTCCTTCGCCTGGTCAGGGACCGGACGTCTGAGCTGAGACCTAGTTGATGTGAAGGAGCCGAGGGGTTGGGGCAAGAAGGAAGAACACTCTAGGCCGCAGGAAACTGAAAAGGCTAGAGCTCTGAGCTGGGAACCGCCAAGTTCGTGGGCAGATATTCCGACCTCACCGCTTCCAGAGGCCGTCGGAACCCTAGCCTCCGGCGTGTGGTTGAGCACTCCTGCAAACTTCACTTACAGCTTACCAAACAGACCGACTCCAGGCACAGCCTGGGGGCCGCGGGTGGGTGGCAGGCCGCTGGGAGTGGCGGAAGCAGAAATGGATAACCCCCAGAAAGAGAGGCGAGAATCTCAGGGGCCGGCTGGAGTCGCCAGGAAGCTCGGCCGGGCCTCGCGGGCTGGAGAGGAGCCCGCCCAGAGGAGGCGCCGGGCCGAAGCCGTCCCAGGCTTGGCTCTGTGGGAAAAGTGGGCTGGGCGGGATGAGGGGGCTGGAGAGGGGGAGAGAAGGACTCCGTGTTCTCCCGGCGGTGGGCTGGGCCCGAGGCCCGCGGACGGCCTGCGGTGGGGCCCTGGGTTCGAGGTCGCCCGCCGCTGACCAGCTCTGTCCGGGCCTCCCGGGCCTCAGTTTCCCTCCCGCGTGGATCCAGGGGCGGCTTCGCGGACCGCCCGGTGAGCCGCGGGAGGGGAGAGGAGGGGCGGGGCGGGGTGGTAACTCGAGGCGCCCGGAAGGGGTCTCCCGGCGCCCGCGGCCACGTTCCGGCCCTGGCGGAGGCCCGGGGTCCGGAGCCGGGATCGCCCCGAGCCGCGGGCTCAGCCCACCCCGCGGGCCGCCCTCCTGGGCGTCGGCGCGCCCGGCGGCGCGGAGGTGAGCGCGGGCCCGGCGGGCTCTGGAGGAGGCGGCCCCGGGAAGGCGTGGCCCGCGGAGACGTGGCGGGGCAGCCCCACTGCGCGGACCCGGAGACTGAGGCGGCAGCCGCCGTTCTGCGGCGCGCGCCCGGGGGCTCCCAGGGAGGCGACCGCTGTTTTCCGGCGGTGGCGGGTCAGGGGCCCACGTCCCGGCCCGCCCAGCTCCTCTAACAAAAAGAATGTGGAGACACGCGGTGTACCGGCCCCCCGCGGGCTGAGCGGTCCGGGTCCCGCACCCCTGGGAGGGTGGGGGCCGCGGCTGCCCCCCCAGGCTCGCGACCCTGGCGGGGGCACTGCGCCTTCGGGCCCGGAGCCCCTCTCCGCGCGCGGGTGCCGGGAAGACAGGGGTGAGGCCGACGCCAGGGCGGACCTCAGTGAGCACCCCCCGCCCCCCCCCGCCCCCCCCCCGCCTCCCGCGACCGGCCGCTGGCATGGCCCCGCCCCCGTGGGCCCCGGCGGGTTTCTCTCCATAGGCTTTATCGTGACCGGTCCTTACGTTACTTCTTTCTTAATTTTCCCATTCATTTATTATTTATCTTTGTCTGCTCACAGTGTGTCTCCCCGCTGGAATGTAGGCTCCACGAGGGACGGATTGCTTTGTCCATTGTTGTATTGTTGGTTATTTCAATACTTTCTGAGGTCCTCTTTCTGATGGGCTGGATATTGGAGGTTACACCGGCAGCCAAGCTGAGTCCCTCCCGAGAGGAGTCCTGCCCTAGACGTTCGGGGGGCTGGGGAGAGTGCTGTAAACACAAAGGGCATCACGGTGGGGCGAGGGGGGGAAGGAAAGGAAAACAGATGTGAGGGGCTGCTGGTTGGGTCAGCTTGCGGTCAGGAGCACCAGCGATCAGGGCAGGCCTCGCAGATTAGATGAGGGGCCCACAAATAAACGGTGGGATGTGCTAAAAGGGAAAGGCAGGAAGCCGAGGGCACTTAACTCTGACCTTGCCTTTTGGGGGATAGGGAACTGAGCTCAGCAAAGTGATTGTCAATTGCTCTTAGGTGCCTGGTCTGGGTGGGCGGGGGGTGAGGGAGAGTATCAGGGGGTCAGGGGAGGCTTCCTGGCGGAGGCGGTGGTTGAACGGGGCCTCTAAAACTGAGTGGGAGTTCTCATCCTTTAAGATGCGGTGATGGGGTTTGACAATTGTTTTGCAGGCGCCCTAGGAACCACAAAGTCAAAGGGCTAAGCCAGGTGGCTGGACAGGAGGCCCTCGCCCTCTTGCTGTGAACTCTGCTGGTAAGTGGGTCCCTGCCGAGACTCGCCCCCAGAAGGTGTGAGGGAATCAGGAAACCAAGCTCTGCTTCTCACTGGTCATGCGGTCTTGGGCAGTTCATCCTCGCTGCTCTGGGCCTCCGTTTTTCACGAGTCAGGAGGACAGTTGGATTAGGTGCCACTTATGATCCGTGGGGTACCCACATTCAGTGGTTGGGGTTGGTCCTACGCAGCCGTGCCCTGTGTTCGTACCACACTCTTGTTTGTTTAGTGGTCCCCGTCTAAGCGCCCCCAGGGGAGGAATGGGGCCGGCCTGCCCCAGCCTGCTTTCATCTGGCCCCAGAGGCCACACATTCTTAACTATAAAGGATAACTGTGCCGTTAAGGAAGGAGAGAGAGGCGGGCAGGGGCCCAGGAGGGTCACAGAAACCTTGGGGGTTTGGCCTCAGGGTTGGAGCCAAGGGTCCCCTGGATTAAGGGATGGTTTAAGCACAACGATTTCTATGGGTTCGGGGTCCATTTCGGCTCAGCTGATGCTTTTTTTCTTTGGATGTTAAAAAGCTGTATCAAACCCCTCCATTCCTTCTGGTCTGGGGCAGTCGCATTGTCCTTCTCTGTGAGTCCTCTGCCGTCCAGTTTTTTGCATGCCCCTCACCCTTTGAGAGGAAAGGCAGGGACACCAGCCCATTTCACAGATGAGGACACTGAGAGCCTCGGGGCACACAGCAAGTGAGTAGAGGCCTCAGGGAAGGGGCCCAGGTCTCCTCCAGAGCCAGCGTTCTTTTCCCGACAGGGGCAGAGGGGCTGCTTTCCTCTCTGACCTGTGGCCCACCCATCTCCCCTCACAGTTCTTATGGGAGCCATGAAGCTGAACGAGAGGAGCGTGGCCCACTATGCACTGAGCGACTCCCCGGCCGACCATACGGGCTTTCTGCGCACTTGGGGCGGGCCAGGGACTCCACCGACCCCCAGTGGCACTGGCCGAAGGTGCTGGTTTGTCCTCAAAGGCAACCTGCTCTTCTCCTTTGAGAGTCGTGAGAGCCGGGCCCCGCTGAGCCTGGTGGTGCTGGAGGGCTGCACAGTGGAGCTGGCCGAGGCTCCCGTGTCTGAGGAGTTCGCCTTCGCCATCCGCTTCGACGCCCCTGGTGTGCGCCCACACCTGCTCGCGGCCGATGGGCCCGCGGCCCAGGAGGCCTGGGTGAAGGCACTGTCCAGGGCGAGCTTTGGCTACATGCGCCTGGTGGTGCGCGAGTTGGAGAGCCAACTGCGCGATGCCCGCCACAGCCTGGCCTTGCATCGCCACTCATCCTGGAAGGCCGCTGGCGGCCACTGTAAGCCCCAGGCTCCTGACCACCGGTCTCTGGGCCTGGAAAACGGTCACTCCCCCTCCAAGGATTGCAGCCCCATGGACTTGGTTGAAGAAAGGGGCAGCAGGCCAGCAGGGCAGGGCTTGGCCGAGTGGCAGGGCCCTGCCAGCCACTTCCTAGGCAGGAGGCAGAGCCCCTCGTTCCCTGAGACCTCCTACTTCTCTACCCTGCACAACTGGTATGGCCAGGAGATCATGGAGCTGAGGCAAAGGTGGCTGCAGAGGGTCTGGGGGAGCCAGCCAGAACGTGAGAAACAGGACGGGCCCTGAGCCTCAGCCTTTCGGGTTCCGCCCTTATCCTGCTGGTCAGGACTCCGGGGCCAGTGCTTTTTCAGGAATTTAATGTTTATTCGGTTTAAAGTTGCTTTTTCTGAGAGGATTCTTTCCTTCCTGCTCTTTAGAACTTCCCCAGGTTCCAGATCCATCCCCGTACCTGGAGGGGACTGAGGAATCATTCCTTCCAGCCCATTTATTTCCTGAGGCCCAGAGAGGAGAGGGGGCTTGCTTAGCAGCGGTAGAGCCAGACCCAAGTCTCCTGCCGCTGTGCTGGACTGCCCCTCTCTCAGGGAATACGAAGGGGAGGCAGGAAGTGGGGACTATCACGTGGCCATAGACTGCCGTGCGTTTTTACCTACACACCACAGACTCTACAACCACAACTTCCTACACTGGGAGTCTTGTGTACACTTAAATACCAGAAGTTGGCTGAAGTGTTGGCTCGAGGGATTGACATGGTCAGAGAAAGTAGATTTCTTGTCCTGGGGGTTTCTGGGGCCCAGCTCTTCCTGGGTGGTGGGGCATAGGACCCCCACTCCGCAGTTTGGGTGGGGCCCTTTGGAGGGAGAGGTCCTTCAGCCAGCAAAGAGGGATTGATTCTGCTCAGAAAGTGTTGGGGCCTCCAGCTTCTCTCCCTCGCTGCCCTGTCTATAGATGGTGCTGGTCATTGCCCCAGGAGGGGCTGGTGGCAGAAATCCTTCCTGTATTCTGTCCTTAGAAGCTAGCTCCTGGAGCTGCCACTTGGGAAGCTAAAGGAGTGGGGAGGCAGTGGGGCTCCTTGGGGAAGCCAGGTCGTTATTTTGGTTCTCAGTCCCGGTCATTCTAGGAGCTTGGACACGGGATTCCCAGCACCGTGTGATAAACTCTTCTCTCCTAACTGTACTACTCCCAACGAGCCGTTCCTGATCCTGACCCTGGCCTGGGAACTCATTCACCGTCCTGCGCGTCAGCCAGTGCTTATCGGCCAAGACCCTCTCATTGCCACTCTCAGCAGCAGTGGTGCCAAGTGTTTTCTTTATTGATCGTTTAGGGAGGCAAAGTGGCTGGATGGAGAGAGCCAGCAGCCAGACTAGCCTGAGCCCTGGGGGTGTGGCAACAGTGGCTGGACGGAAGATGCAGAACCTGGTCCAGACATCCCCCCTCTGCCCGCACACAGTCTGCCCCTTCTTAGCCTCTCCAGCCCTCATTAGGACCTTGGGTACCCTGCCCAGGGCCCCACTAGGTCAAGAAGCTTCGACTCAGCCTCGGAGTCCAGGACGCCGAGAGGCCACCAGGGTCCGGAACCCATTCCCGCGGGCTTGTTTCCCAGCGCCATGCAGGAGCCCACAGCCCACTGCGCCTTGTTTTATACACAGATGCTACAGGCTCTTGTTATCGTTTTTTTACGGTTACAATGGTGTTTTTTTATACGATTAAAACACTAAGTCTTTATTACTCACTTTGGTTCCTCGTTTATTTGAACAATCACTTGACCAATTTTTGCGAAAGCCCCCCCTTCCCCCTTCATTTGCCTATACATAACGCATAACTTGGCAAGAAATAAAATTACAAAATCATGGGGCGCCTGGGTGGCTGAGTCGTGAAGCGTCTGCCTCCGGCTCAGGTCGGCGGGAAGCCTGCCTCTCCCCACCCCCACTCCCCCTGCTTGTGTTCCCTCTCTTGCTGTGTCTCTCTCTGTCAGATAAATGAAAAAAAAAATTACAAAATCATCCAGGTAGTACAACTAATAGGTTTGAAAATAAAAAAAGAAAAATACAACTGTTTGAGGGTCGATGAAAGTGACCTCTCTGTTCAACAATCACCGGCTCTGCCCAGCCCGGGCGCTCCACGGTGAGGGAACAATGGCGGAAGAAAGAAGGCTCCACCGGGACCGCCCGCCTGACGACCCCGCCCGCCAGGCCCAGAACCAGGGGGCTACTGGGGCGTCGTCCCCCTCCTCGTGACGTCAGCACGTCGGGCAAGTGACAAACGCCTCCTTCGCACAGGAACTAGGCGCACTGCGCAAGTGTGCGGGCTGGGCCTCGCGAGGGTTGGGGCGGTGCGCTTCCGGAGGGCGTCACAGGGGTCGGGTGGTGGGGTCCGGGTGCCGGCCTAGGGGCGGAGCTGGGAGATGGCGTTCGGAGCGGCTCGCCGGCTGGCTTTGGCATCCGTCCGATCCGGGGCTTTCCGGAACGGACCGAGCTTGAGGAAAGGTGGCGATGTCTCCGCCGGAGCGGGTGGCTCAGGCCGGAGCCTGGTACCGTCGAGGTCAGTCATCGTTACTCGCAGCGGCGCCATTTTGCCCAAACCGGTGAAAGTGAGTGTCTGCCTGGAGGCGGGGCGAAGGGGCTGCGGCCAATCATTATGGGGAGTGTGCGCGGGTCGACGCTGACTGATAGGAGCAAAGGCCAATCGTACAACCGCCTTAGACCGGAAGACGGATCAAGGACAAAGTTAAGCAGTGATGCGCTGCTTATTTTGACAGGTGGGAGGAAATGGGTCGGATCCCGGTATTGAGTTGGGCGCCCGGAGACAGAGGATGGGGGGTGAGAGCTGAGAAAGACTGCACTTCGCACTAGTTCTTCGTGGGGAGCGTGGTGCCCTAGTTCTCGGGGCCACAAGACTCGGCTTTATGCGTCCAGTGTAGACAGATCCCGTAACCACTCCGTTCTTGTCTACCTCACAGTTGGTGGGATGGAATGATGAGTTGTGAAGGGGCTTCGTAAATAAAGGGTACGTGGGACAGACCTTGTATTTTTGTGAGTTTTGACCTAGTACTTAATTCACGTTATTGGCAGTCCTGAGAGGTGGGCAGGGAATTATTACGATCACAGTTTGTACAAATGAAGTCGGGCCAAAGCAGTGAAGCCGTGAGGCTCCAAAGCTAGCGGCGACTTAGGGTCTGGAATCCAGGTTTCTGGCTGGTACACCCTCACCCCCAACCAGGTCCTATTTTTTTCCACCACTGAATGCTATCACATGTCCTGAGTACCCTTGGGTTTTTCTAAGTAAAATGGAAACAGCCCCTTACACCAAACAGGTTTGCTCTTTGACTCCAGGGCCGTGTGGGAGTTAACAAAACAAAAACAAATTCTCTTAAAGCTAGTGTGATCAATGCTAGCTCGCACAGACGAGTGAGTTCAGGACTGTTTTGTGGCAAGAAGCAGGGTCCATATTGGGGAAGAGCTGCCTTATAAAAAGGCATAGCTGGAAAAAAAAATTTTTGAAACTCCGTAGGAAAATATGAGAGGATATGTTGAAATTCTACTGAAACTCCCCCAGTCCCTCTACACAGCTAGTCTTTTATGATAAAGACATGCTCGCTTTTCAAAACATGGTTGTTTTTAAGATTTAACGTGGTGAAATTAAACTTCTCAGGCACTGAGGAATCTGTTGGAGAACTGTATGGAGTATCCTTCCACTGTACGTGCTGCACATCTAATTTTTAGATGTCTAGAATGAACGCATTACACTTTTCTTTCTGGTAGCCACATTGATCGCCATAAAATAACCTTCTCTCTTCTTCTTCTTTCTTGCTCTCAATGTTTCCAAAATCAAGTAGTTGCGTATTACGGGCCTGGGGTCCACAGGAGTGCCCCTGAGGGGCCAAGCCTTCTGTGGTCCAGAGTTGGCTCTGGAGCTCACAGCCACCGCTCTGACCCTCTGCAGATGTCCTTTGGCCTTCTCCGTGTGTTCTCCATTGTGATCCCCTTTCTCTATGTCGGGACGCTCATTAGCAAGAACTTTGCCGCTCTACTTGAGGAGCACGACATTTTTGTTCCAGAGGATGATGACGACGATGACTAACAGGTAAGACTTCCTTTTCTCCTACGTGGACCAGGAACAGGAAGGGGTGGGGCATCTAAACTCTGATGCAGTTTGCCCTGGTAGCAGTTTCTGGTCACTTGAAACAGAAGGGCAGACCTTTAATAAATGGGCTCACTTGGCTGTTTTTATTTTGCCTTTGCTCTATGTTGATGAGAAAAACTATCTTACTGACTTAAAAATTCACTGGGATGGGGCGCCTGGGTGGCTCTGCCTTCAGCTCAGGTCAGGATCTCAGGGTCGAGATGGAGCCCCAGAGCCCCATGTCGGGCTCCCTGCTCAAGAGGGAGTCTGCTTCTTCCTCGCCCTCTGCCCCTTCCCCCCTGCTCTTGTTCTCTCTTTCTCTCAAATAAGTAAGTAAAATCTTAAAAAAAAAAAAAAATTCAATGGGATCTCTTCCAACTGGGTTGATCCTAACCAGACTTTTTGTCTTTTATGTACCCTTGTTCTCTCAACCCACAAGTTTTCTTAACAATTTAATGCCTTACACACCCGTCCCAAACAGCTTCATTCTCCACATTGAAATTTAGAAACTGCAAGTCTTCACCACGGTCAGCAATGTCACCAAACTCTGTGCCTATTCCATTCAGCTTTCTGGTGTTGGCTTCTGGTGCTCTAATACGTGCTGCTTGGCTGCCTTTCTATTGTGGTTAAGGACAGTTCCGGCTCCGGAGTCTGACATTCAAGCTTGCCATGACCTGGCCACACCTGTTATTCCAGTCTCGTCTTCCATATTCCCAACAGCACACCTATCCCCAATAGTCACCATCTCTTGAATTACCCTCATGCTTACCCACTCCCAAGCAGTGGCTCTTCCTTCCAATTGGAAGGCTATTATTTCCCACTACTCCTTTTTTTTTTTTTTTTTTTTTTTAATTCATTTGAGAGCACAAGCAGGGAGCCCTATGCGGGGCTTGATCCCAGGACCTGGAGATCATGACCTGAGCCGAAGGCAGGCGCTTAACCATCTGAGCTACCCAGGCGCCCCTGTTTCCCACTATGATGAAGTCTTCCCTCATTTCTCCATTTGAAAGTGACTGCTGTGCCCTCTGACTGACCAGTACCTCTTGTGACAGTATTATATGCTTAAGCACACAGGCACACCCCCAAATTCTACTAAGAGTTTCTTGCTGGCAAGGAACGTGGTTGTTTGTTTTTAAGTAAGCTCTACACCCAACGTGGGGCTTGAAATCACAATCCCAAGACCAAGAGTCGCATGTTCCACCAACTGAGCCAGTGAAGCGCCCCCCGGCAACATGTTTTTTATACCTTTGGGCCCCCAGTGCCTGGTCTCCGATGAATGTTCATTAAATGTGTGAATGAATAAACAAACTGCTTTGCTCCTGCCTTGTTTGGTAGAACGTCTCTGGAATGCTCTTTCTGGTATGTGGATAGAGGGCTGCTCTGAGCCCAGTTCATTGCTGCTTTCCTTTCTTACAGGACACGGAGGAGGTACAGAAAGGAGACAGCCCTAACTTAATTACGATGGTGACGCTCACAGCCTCTCCTGCTTCCCTATCAGAAGGGCCCAGGGAAAGCCCTCAGCCTCCCAACACCAGTGAAGCCTCCTGCACCATCTGTGACCATAGCCCAGATCCCCAGGCTCTGGGAGGTTCCCAGAAATGTGCCGTCCACTGAGCACAATCAGCTTATGAATAAACATGATAAACATCAGCTCTGTATGACTGCGTGGTGGCTGAAGTGTCTCAATAGGAGTGACCCCAGCTGCAGTTTCTTGTCGCTGTAGTCCTTTCTCGAGCAGCTGAATGGAACAGGCCTTTGACTTACAGCCCAAGATTTCCAGGCCGCCCCCCCGCCCCGGATGCACAAAGGCAGTTACAGGCACCTGGGACTTATTTTTATTATTTACAAAAGCCCAACAGAAACTTTCCCCTCAGTAAAGATGCACAGGATAACTAAAGCCTCAAGCTTTTTTTGTGTTGAGGAACACTGGCGAGTTATTATATTACCAGTCATAAGCTGTGACTGCTTAAAACTCCTTGAGAAACATTGTTATTAGAATGAATCTGTCAACACTTGGGTTCCTTAGAGGAAAAGATAGTAAAGGGGTTGGTGGTGCAGAAAAATATGGGAATGCTCAGGGTGACTACCTACAGATCCCGAACCCCTCTCTCCAGCATTTAGACTGCCTGGGGAGAGAACCATCGAGAGCAGAGATGAGTTCTTTAACCTGTGTCGACATTTATTCCCCTGTCACTGGAGCTATAGCCCGGTTTGCACAAACAGAGATATTTCTGTTCTGTGTGCACTAAACAACAGTGTTCCTAGCAGAGTACCTAACTGGGTAGGAAGTTAATTTCATTCAGGACATGCTTGTTGCAGGTAGATAGGCTAGGCCTCTTCAGAACCCAGGGAGGAACGGCCCAGCTTGGCAGCTGTACTTCTGTGCCTCCTAGTGTTGCTCTCATCTCTGACAGTAAGCACTGGCTAATTCTGGATAATCTGTGCTGTGACACCAAGCAAATCCTGGAGGCTGTAGAAACACGGCTAAATTGGGGAGCCTGGGTGGCTCAGTGGGTGAAGCATCCAACTCCTGACTTCAGCTCAGGTTGTGATCTCAGAGTCGGGAGATCGAGCCCCGAGTGGGGCCCTGCGCTGGGCGTGCAGCCTGCTTAAGATTCTCTCTCTCCCTCCGACCCTCTCCCCACCCTCTCTCTCTCTCTCCCTCAACAAAGTCATCCAGCCTGATAGCCACAATGATACTTTCTGAGCAGATGGCCTCCTCCTTCCTGTTTACTGACATGCAAAGCTCTGAGAAAAGAGAATCTAATTTACAGGAAACACCACACTTCAGGAAAGGGAAAGAACAGGTGGTGTGTATACTAAGACCCCACTTGTTCAGGCAAAAAGTGAGACAGACTGCAGAAGAGGAACTTCCCACTGGCTCACCAATGGAATTCTATTAGGAAGTGACCATCACGTACTGAGTTTATTTGTGCTCTAAAATATTTAAATATCAACATGCACCTTTTCCCTGAGTGACTTCACGGGTCATGGCCAACATAGAACTTGGAAAGGAAATCCTTTGGCCTCGGCGCTTCTGTTTCATGGAAGAACCGCATGATGTGTGTCCGCTGCTTCCATACGTTAATCGTTTCCTCCAGTTCCATCTTTCCCTGCACAAGTGAGGGGAGAGGTGTTCAGTCAGAGTGGCCAAGGGGAAGGAACACGACACTGAAGGCCCGGATTCTGGTCTCTGCTCTGGCACCAACTTATTGAGTCACCTGAGGCAGGTAACATCCTCTGTCAGGACCACAGTTTCTGCATCTGGAAAATGAAGTGGTTGGGCTAACTGATCTCTGCGGCCTTTCAAATACTTTTTAACTCTGTAGCTAACTGATCCCAAGAGGAGAGACTTCCAGGTCAATAGGCCCCTGCCCCATGACTGCCTAACCTAACTGGCTTAACTTGGTTTCTGCTAAACATTCCTCCCGTGGTACGTACTGGTCCACGCTAAAGTTCGCACTGATGCTAATGTGACTGACCAGAGATAACACAATCAGGCCTGGGATTTGATCCCATTTACACAGGACTCGGCTAACCAGCCTGCCTCTTCCAGCTGCAACCTGGTAAAGCAGTAACTTCTAGGAATGAGGTTCAAGAATTTCAAAACTTCCTCATGTCTTTTTTCAAAATACAAGTCCTGGGGCGCCTGTATGGCTCAGCTGGTTAAGTGTCTGCCTTCGGCTCAGGTCGTGATCTCAGGATCCTGGGATCGAACCCCGTGTTGGGCTCTGTGCTCACAGGGAGTCTGCTTCTCCCTCTCCCTCGGCCCCTCTCCCTGCTCATGTGCGCGCACTGTCTCTCAAATAATAAAATCTTTAAAAAAAAAAATAAAAATGCAAGCCCCAATGGGTTTGGTTTTTTTTTTTTAAACAATCTTATATTTAATCAGGTGATAACCTCTAAGTTCATCTGTTTCTTTGAAACACTAAGCAGAAGTTACTGACCTAGTAGTTGCTTTTTAAACTTGGGAGACAAAATTGAGAAGCTCTGGACAAGTTGGCTGCTCTTAAGTCAGTCAGGGGGGGTCAATTACCTTAATAACCAAAAGATCCACCACCCTGGGGTCTGTGACGTGGGCATTCTTCATAAACATTTCTCGGACTTTATCCCGTCCTTGCTTCACGGTGATGTCTAGCTGGAACAAGTTCACTAAAGAGAAAACATGATTCAGGGTAGAAATTACATGGTTAAAACCTGTTTTACAAAAATTGAGTCAATTGATAGTCATTGAACACATAACAGGTTGCCCATTCATTTCATTCAGCAAATATTACTAGCCTGACCCTAAGCTAGGTGCTTACGGCTGTAGAGGGAGACGTGGCGCCTGCTCTCAAGGAGCTTATAGTTTGTTTGAAGAGACAAGACCGTCGTATCTGAAGAGGAGTATAGCACAGTTCAAGGGTATGAACAACCTGGCTTCAAATCCCAGCTGTCACATCACCCATGTGATCCTGCGGACTTCTCTGTGCCGGAGTGTATTCGTTTCTGAGGGAAAGGAGGATGATAACAGCACATAACTCCAGAGCTGTTGGGAGGATTCCATGAGACAAGATGCTTAGAACAGTGCCAGCATGGAATAAGCTCTCAAAAATGTGAGCATTATCATCATATAGAACTGGCAAAAGATGACAGGGTTGAAATTAACAAGCAACGATGTGGTGTAGGTGTGTGCGGCACACAAACTTAGGGTTGAGGGAGACTGCTGAGTGTGCAGGGAAGGAAGGTTTCAGTCCAGCCAGCGATTACGGCCACGTCAGGTTACTCGGGGGAAGGAGGGAGCAGTCTACAATGTAACTCCTCTATTCTCTCAAATTCTGTTCTGAGGGGCAACCATCCACAAATGCAAACATAAAATCACAATATTCAGCAATCCCTGGCTAAGCAGATGCCTAAAAGAGTGGCACAGCCTTAGGGACCCAGCACTTCATATGAGGCACATGTCCTTTGCAAATTAGGTTTTAGTCATTTGTATTCCCATCCTCTGGTAGTCAGCCTTCAGTGGATTCGCTGATGACAACGAGGGCACGAACAGGGCCTTGTGTGGTAGGCGGGATTAGGAAGACGGGGTACATTAGGCTGAGGGGACAGCATAAACAAGGCTCACAGGCTAGAATGAGCATGTGGCTGGGGAGACCTGTGTGCTCATTTGGTGAGGACGCCCTGTGTTTTGGCCATTCTTGTGACATGTCCACTCTCGTCTACAGAATTATCAGAACGTCTGAACACCACGAGAGCTATGGAGTGACTGAATGAATCGACAATAAAGTTCGAATCTATACTCGATTTAGTGACCAATAGAAAAATAAAGCCTCTGCTGAGGAAAATACCATGCCGTGCTGATCCCAGCAGGGAATAAGCAACAGCAGAAATCTAACAGGAGAAACCGCAGCCCAGCTTTACAGGTAAGTGTTAACAGGGGCCAGAAAATCACTCACACTGGAAAGAACTCAGGATCCAGTGGAATGCTGGAGCAGACTCTCATGGAGCCTCTCTTCCCAAATCTGCCTTCACTGACTTCACTTTGGTAGCTTAAAATCAACCATGGTGGGAGTACCAGCCCCCGGAAGATTGGTCAAAGCTGTAAATCTGGGTTCCCACCACAGTCCGTGTCATAATAGGGATTTTATTTTTTATTTTAGAAAGAGAGAGAGCAGGGGGAGGCGCAGAGGGAGAGGGGAAGCAGACCCCCCACTGAGCGGGAAGCCTTATACGAGGGCTTGATCCCACAACCCCGAGATCTTGATGAAACCAAGAGTCAGACGCCAGGTGTCCCTCATTGTAGGAATTTTAGAAAAGAGCAAACAAAGGGACAATAAGACAAAGAGACACAAAAACAAGTGCAAACTAACAAGGATCCTGGAATTTAGAACCCTCCCATTTGGGGGGAGTGAGGCCTCCCGCACTGTGGGTACTTGCCTGAGGTCATACTATTGCTCCCTGGGAAGTGTGGGCCTGGAATTCAGGTTGTTTATTTTTAATTTCCAATCTGATGCTTTTTGAAGGAAATGACTATAAGGACTCTTCTCCTGCTATCAGTGCTTACCTTTCCTGCATTTTTATATTAGATCCCTGCCCAACCTTGGGAGTTTAAAAAAAACAAGGTCCCTCTATACTAGGGGAGCTGGTGCCCATTTGCTCCCATTCCTCATGATTTCCAGAACTACACACCAGGGCGCTGGGTGTACAAGTCTTCTCCTCAGGAAAATGTTTGCAGGCACATATGCAAAGTTTTGCTTACAGTGTCAGTTCACAGATTCCTGAATGCCCATCCTCCCGGTTAAGAGCCCTTGTCTCTAGAGAGACAAATTCCATAGCTTTGTCTTAGTCTCCCTCCTCCCACCCCAACCCTCGGAACATGCCCCTCCTCCAGTGAGAAAGGCTGTGGGAAGGCAAACAGGAACAGCCTAAGCTATCACCTGCTTTGCTTTAACTCGGTGGTTCTTAAACCAGCACTGATTGTGCCACCAGAATATCTGGCAATGTGTGGAGGCATTCTGGGTTGTCACAACTAGGGGAGAGTGCTACTGGCATCTAGTGGGCAGGGGCCAGGGATGTTGTTAAACATCCTACGATGCACAGGACCGCCCCCACAATTATCCAGCACAGATGTGTTGAGAAACCCTGGTATAAATTAATTCCAACTGCTTTTTCTCAACTCAGTTTCTTGGCTTATTCTTTGAATTCTGAATATTTAAATTGCAATTTTGAAAAAATCTAAGAGGCTCAAAAGGAAGGTATCAAAGTGCCCCTCTTGGATGAAGGTGCCTTTCCCACAGGCTCTGCGTGTTTTTCCAAAATTACTGTCAAAGTTTTCCTGAGTCAGAAAGGCTCTGACACATTAAGAGGGATGCCACTGATATCCTCAGCTGTTTGCTCCCATTCACTTTGGGAGCATTCATACCAGGCACTGGGAGATCCTGAGATGGGAAAGCGGCATGGTGTACTGGAGAAGAGCATGGGGTCAGAGGTCAAAGCAGCTGGGTAAGGTCCCCTCACCATTATGAACTATGACCTTGACTAGGGTACAGCCTCCTCAGCTAAAAAATAGGAAAGAAAAGAACCTCAGACCTAATTCCTTTATAGGAACATGGCAAAAATCGAGTGACAACATCTTGTAAACAGTAAGGCGACTATAAACGTTGAACATCTCAACACTTACTCCCCATACATCGATTTTAAGTTTTAATGGTCTGGATATATGCCTATCTTCCTGACTAAACCATAAGGCCCCTGAGGGCAGGGTTGTTTTATTCACTTTTGTATCTCTGGGCATCTCGTACCAGCCCTGTTGTACAAGAGATAGCCAGTGAAATGGAAATTAAATGAATAGTTTCAACAGAAAATCTCCTGTTTTGTAACCAGCAAGCCTCATGTAATATTTTTTCAGTGGAGGGAGTCGAAGGAAGGCAGTTCTGTCTCTGTGCTCCTGTGCAAGGCAGCCACCACCCAGGCAAATGGCTGCTATACACGTGCAGGGTCACTGGGTCCCATGAGATTCGGGGGAAAACTCGAGCAGGAGCCAAGAGCCAGGTGTAACAGCTGGATAGTCAGGGTCTGAAGGGTGGCTCCTCTCCTTACTAACGGTGTGATGAGACACATTTACATGCCTCAGTTTTCTTATCTGTAAGACAAGGACACAATTAGAACCCACCCTCAAATAAGGCAGTGTAAAGCATTTAGCATAGTGCTGGGCCATATGTATGCAATTCAAAAAATGTCAGTTATTAGGGGCGCCTGGGTGGCTCAGTCGTTGGGCATCTGCCTTCAGTGCAGGTCAGGATCCCAGGGTCCTGGGATCGAGCCCCGTGTCGGGCTCCCTGCTCGGAGGCCTGCTTCCCCCTCTCCCACTCCCCCTGCTTGTGTTTCCTCTCTCGCTGTCTCTCTGTCAAATAAGTAAATAAATAAAATCTTAAAAAAAAATAATAAATGTTAGTTATTAAAAATACTATTACTATTCCCAATTCTTGGTTTGGTTCCTCAGCTGGAGTCCCAACGATAGATAGCATGACACCAGCATAGACACAGGCCTGAGCAACTGACCACCTACAGACGACCAGCTACAGACCACCAATCCTCCCCAGGGATGTTGTTAAACATCCTACAATGCAGAGTTGAGAAAAAGCAGTTGGAATTAATTTATACCAGGGAGGTACCACCCCTCTGACCCTCCCCGCCCCCACCCCTTGATCCCACAACCCCGAGATTCCTTTCAGGACCCTTCTGTCTCTGGAATGATCTTCTCAAACAGTATTTGAGGGGAATTCCTGAGAGGGGATAGTTTAAAAACTTCTGGGTCCTGACTGTGGATAACTCGGTCTATCCTCAACTCAGCCACTGATTTTTTTTTTTAACCCTTTGCAAACCATTCTTCCTGCATCTGGGTCTTGTTCCCTACCTCCTACTCCTCTCTGCAACAAGAAAGCGTTCTGGGCACTCATAGCAGTAGTCTGCTAGGCAAGCATTCTCTTTTTAAAACATCCCCAATTGAATACACCCCCCTCCCCTGCCCCAAACACACAAACGGCAGACACTTGCTACTGTCACTTCCCTATACCTATTATCCACCTGTCCCCTGAAGGCATTTAAGTTTGCAGTCCCTGAACCAGCAGTTCACTTAAGTTTCTCCCTCCCTTGTATCCCGGGGTCTAAGCTCTGGTCATGAGCAACCTCTCAGCAAGTCAGGTTCAGGATAGGGGCACTGTGGAGCAGACAGTTCTCATACATCAAAAAAACTGGATTCTGCATGGATGCTCCTGCTATAAGTAACAGTAATAATTAATAATAATCATCATAATAAAAACAACAGTAGCAGCCAACATTCAGTGAGTACCTAATGAAGTGCCAGGGCTTACCCTCAGCACTTTAGAAATATTACCGATTTAATAAGGGCTACTCTCTGAAGAAGGTACTATCATGATGCTCATTTTACAGATGAGGAAACTGAGGCATAGCAAGATAAAATAATTTGCTCAAGGTCACACAGCTAGTAAGGGGGCAAGGTCTGGAGGCAAGCCTCTGTAACTACCACATTCTATTGCTTCTCACACGCAGGCAGGGAAGTGACAGCCCCGAGGGGAGCTATGGTGCTCTAGCTCACTTTAAAAACACCTTCCCTCTGAGACGCGCACTGACAGTCCACGTTCAAACACAATCAACAAAACAACAAAATATCAACAGCCCCTGACATTTGTAGGGTCCTTGACAGTTTAGGTGGGATTTCCCTCCAATCTTCCTCTCGTCAGAGCCATTGGGCAGTGCTGGCGGGGAATGCCAATATAAGAAAACAGAATCTCCGCATCCAGGGACCTTGTATTTCAGTCCTTCCAGTGGACAGATTCGTTCCTGGACATCTAAGTGAAGGCAGGGGACAGGGAGACAGTAGCGGGCAGGCCATTAGGGGGGAGGGGATGAGTTCCTAAGAAACAGGAGAGACAGGTAGAGCTAGGGAGCAAGCTTGGGAAACCGGACCTGGGAGGAGGCCATCTCACCTGGACTGGAAAAAGGCCCCACGGACTTAACTGGAGGACCTTGGGAAAGTCACTTCCCTTCTCTGGCGGTCTGTTTGTGGGAGATGTGGGAAACAGATGATCGCTCAAGTCCTGCCGCCACTTCGTTTACACAACCTAATGGGCACCTGTAAATACATTCAGGAACTCTACGGCTGACTTTGGGTTCCGGATCCATCCAGGGCGGGCTCTGGGCCTCGGGGGCATCACCTCGCCTCTAGGTGCCTCACAGGCCTCACCTATAAAATGAGCACGTCACCCACAGTCCCTGCTCTCCCTCCCACGGGTTCGTTAAGAACTGCGGGGGACAGAAGGGCCAACGCGCCCAGGGCTCCCAGAAGCTTGGTTCGGGGGCAGGGCACGGCTCGAGGCTGGCGCCGCCGCCGGGTCGGGTCCACCAATGCTCGGCTGGCCCTCCTCCCCTGAGGCACCCGGAGTCGCCTGTGCCCAAGGCGGTGACCTCAGCTCGTCCCGGGAGAAATGGGAGGCCAGGACGGCTGCGACCCTGGGCGGCTGCGTCCGGAGCCCCGCGTGCGCCGCGGCCTCTCACCGGTGTTCGGCACCTCGCGATACCAGGCGCGGTACAACTCGCGCACCCTCCGCTTGGCTTCGTTCATGTCCCGACTAAAAATGGGCTTCACTGACGTGGGAGCCGCAGCAGCGGCCCGCCGGAGGCCGCTCGCCGCCATCTTGCTAAAGAAACCACCTTCCGCTAGGGCGGCTGAAGGGCGAAAGCCTTTTGTCATTGGCTAAAACCGAAAGCCACGCCCCTTGGCGCCACGGGTAGGCGGGAGGATAGCTGTGGGGCTCTCTGAATGGCTTGGAGGCCTCCGTCTCTGGGTGGGAACGGCCGCTGGGGGCTGCGCATGCCCAGGTGCGGAAACCCCTGCTCAGCCGTTGGCGGGCCTAACCGTGCCCCAACCGTGCCGCCAGGGGACGCTCGAGCGCCAGACTGGCCGCGGAGCAGCTGCCTGGCGTCCCCCAGCGTCCCGCCGGCCACCTGCTCGCCGCGCTCCTTTGGTTGCGCCCCTGGGCGCGCGGGCCTCGCAGAGCTTCGCGGCTCGTTTTCGCCGGGCGGGGGCCGCGGGTCCCCAGGAGCGGCGGAAGCCCCTCTTGGCGCCTGGGCTTCCTTGGCGCTGGCCTGGCCCCTTGTGTGATTTTTCTGCTGCCACGTTTTTTTCTTTATTTCCCCAGTAAACCAACTCTTCGGGAGCGCTGTGTAGCTGCCAAAGCGCTTTCCTGGCTGTTGGCTTCCTGGCGCTTCTCCACATCCCGGGGAGGTAGGTTCTATCATCAGCCCCGTTTTAGACAAGAACGTGTGCATCCTAACCTGTGGCTCTCTGAAAAGCAGCCCAGAAATGTGGAGCTGGAAGGAGCCTTGCATCGACCGTCCCGGGTACCCCCTCCGTTGCTGGCATTTTTCTGCTGAGGCATTTTGCTGGCATTTTCTGCTGAGGTTGCCTCTGACCATGGGCTGCTAAGGGAGAAATAACCGCTAACGCAGGGCAGGCCGCGCACTAGGCTCGCTAGACCATTTTACCTGGTCTTTAATCTCATGGATCAGAGAGGTTCTGTTAGCCCCCCAGGAGACAGGCGGTGTAGGGTCCAGGCACATGAACACATGCATCACAACACACCTGTGGGATAAGCACCGTTAGACACATTTTACAGATGAGAAAACAGACACAGAGAGACAAAGTTACTTGACAGGGTTGGCTTGAGACTCAGGTAGCTGGCCCTGGAGTCTGTACTCCACCTCTCACAGCGCCTACATCATCACATCTAATTCTAACCCCCTACACGCTCCTGCCTCCTCCAGGAGTAACCACTATCATGAATTTAGTGTTTAACATTCCTTTTCATTGAAAAGAAAATGGCCTCCAAAACAACTCACAAACTGGGAGAAAATATTTGCAAATCATATATTCCATAAAGTATTTGTATTTAGAATATATCAAAGACTCTTACAACTCAGTAATAAAAAGACAAATAGCCCAATTTAAAAACAAGCAAAGATGGGGCGGGCACCTGGCTGGCTCAGTCGGTAGAACATCTGACTCCTGATCTCAGGGCCACGAGTCCAAGTCCCGTGTTGGGCGTGGAGCCTAGTTTAAAAAAAAAAAAAGCAAAGGTGACAAACCCAATGGCAGGAACTCTGTCACTGCTGGTGAGAATGAAGAATCAGCCACTTTGGAAGTCAGTTTGGCAATTTCTTAACAGAACTAAACATGCTCTTCCCATATGATCCAGCAATCACTTTCCTTAGTCTTCACCCAAATGAGTTGAAGACTTTTATTCACCCAAAAACCTGCACACAGATATTTATAGCAGTTTTATTCATAGTTGCCAAAACTTGGAAACAACCAAGATGTCCTTCAGGAGGTGAATGGATAAATAAACTTTTGTATATCCACACAATGGAATATTCTTTAGCATTAGAAAGATATGAGCTGGGCGCCTGGGTGGCTCAGTCGTTAAGCGTCTGCCTTCGGCTCAGGTCATGATCCCAGGGTCCTGGGATCGAGTCCCGCATCGGGCTCCCTGCTCCTTGGGAGCCTGCTTCTGCCTCTCCCTCTCTGCCTCTCATGAATAAATAAATAAAATCTTAAAAAAAAAAAAAAAAGATATGAGCTATCAAGCCATGAAAAGACGTGGGGGGGGGGGCGCCTGGATGGCGCGTGGGCTGAGCAGCCCACTCTTGGTTTCGGCTCCAGTCTTGATCTCAGGGTGCTGGGATGGAGCCCCAAGTTGGGCTCCATGCTCAGTGTGGAGTCTGTTTAAGACTCTCCCTCTCTCTCCCCCTCCCCCACTAAAATCAATCAAAAAATCTTTAAAAAAAAAGACATGGAGGAAAGTTAAATGGATATTACTAAGTGAAAAAAGCCGATGTGAAAAGGCTGTATGCAGTATAATTCTAGTTCTATGGCATAACAGAAAAAGACAAAACTGTGGAGACAATAAAAAGATCATTGATTGCTAGGGGCTGGGGGGAGGGAGCAAGGAATGAATAGACTGTGTGATACTATAGTGGTTGATACCTGTTATTATACGTTTGTCCAAACCCATAGAGTGAACCCTGTTGTAAACTATGGGCTTTGGATGACAGTGGTGTGTCAATGGGGGTTCATCACTTGTAACAAATGCACCACTGGTGGAGGGGGATATTGATAACAGGGGAGTCTGGGGTTGGGGGGTAAGGGTATATAGGAAATCTCTGTACATTCCACTCAATTATGCTGTGAACCTAAAACTGTTCTAAAAAATAAAGTCTATTTTTTTAATGGGCAAAGGATTTGAATAGCTTTTTCTCCAAAGAAGATATACAGTGACCAATAAATACATGAAAAGACACTCAACATGGTTAGTCATTAGGTAAATGCAAATCAAAACCATAACAAGATACCATTTCTCGCCCACTGGAATCCTGGAATAAAAAGACAATAGTCAGTGTTGGTGAGGATGTGGAGAAATTGGAACTCTCATACACGGCTGGTGGGAACGCAAAATGATGCAGCCTCTTCGGAAAACAGCCTGGCAGTTTCTTAAAAACTCCAGTCCTAAGTATCTACCCAGAAGAAATGAAAACATTTGTCCATATGCAAATGTTCATAGCAGCATTGTTCACAGCAACCAAAAAGTAGAAACAACCCAAAAGTCCAGCAACTGATGGATTAAAAAAAAAAAGTGGTTAAAAGTGTGGGATATATCCATACAATGGAATGCTCTTCAGCTATGATGAACCTCGAAAACATTATGCTAAATGAAAAAAGCTAGATGCAAAAAACATATTGTATGATTTCATTTATATGAAGGGTTCAGAAAAGGCAAATCTACACAGATGAGTGGGTTAAGTGGGAATGCAGAGTGCATATAGCATGAGGTTTCTGGGTTTTTTTATTTATTTAAATTCAATAAGCCAACATATAGTACATCATTAGTCTCAGATGTAGTGTTCAGTAATTTATCATTTGCATTTCTGTTTAGGCGGAGGGAGATGCTCTGAAATTAGTTTGTGGTATAGCGTACAACTTTGCAAATGGACTAAAGTCCATTGAATTGTACACTTAAAATGAGTGAAGGATAAATTTTATGTTATGTAAATTATATCTCAATCAAGCTATTGGGAAAAATGGCCTCGGATGATTTTTCAAATGTGTGAAGTCCAGTGTATTTTAATAATGCCTTCTTGCTCTCTCTGCCTTAAAGAAAGAAAAAAAAACCCTATTTGTCTCTGTTAAAAACAATGATTTTAGAAAATTGGGAAAGATTAGCACAGTACAGAAGATAAATATGCTCTATAGAATTAGAAGCAAAGTAGTATATAGTGAAAAGATTTTGTCAGTTCCTGATACCAGTTACAAGCTGTATGTCAAGTTACCTTTCCCCCATGAACTTTGGTTTCCACATCTGTAAAATGGGGATAATAGTGGCTACCACACAGGGGTTGTGAGGATTAAATGAGGTAATGTATGTAATGTGAAGTGCCTAGAAGATGTTTGGTGCACACAGATGTTTGTTAAGTGTCTACTAAACAGATTATGAGAATCCTGTTAACTTTCTTTAGCCTCAATCCGTATAACATGTTACACAGAGTAGATCCTAGTGATCAAGAGCCAGTGAAGGGTGGCAGTCTTGTGGGAGAGGGGGTGGAGTTTATCCAGGGTATTTTCTTGATCCTATGTTTGCATCTAAGACCCTATTTTTTTACTTACATTGTACATTATGCCCCAAATTAAGAAAATGTCAATATTCTGTAACAAAGAATGTTACTCTATTGGGGGGAGGGTGTTGATATAGATGTGGGTTAAAGGCTAACCACTACCCCCAGCCCCTCTTGCCAGTGTCCTTGGTACCCAGTGAATGTTACATTGAGTCAAATTGAAGCCGTCGACATTTATGAGACTTGTTCAGTTGATAGTGGAGTGAGAACTAGCTCCCCAAATTTCTTATTCAGTGTTTTTCGTCCACTCCCTCCCTCTCTCACCCCAGTTGGAGTCCCCAGATGGAGGCAAAACCAGGAACTGATTCATCAGGGTCCAGAAACACAGCCATGCAGTGCCTCCGGCTCGGCCTTTTCTTTCTGGTCCCTATGGGGAAGGGAAAGCGGCTTTTATCATTTTCCCTGTGTTATACCACACATTTTAAAGTAAATTGTAGATTCATATGTATAAGAAATAAAACAGAAAGGTCAGGTGTGCCCTTTACTCAGTTTTTCCCAATGGTAGCATACTGTAAAATGATAGTAACAATAGAACCACCAGAATATTGACATTGATACAATCGAGATACAGAACATTCCCATTACAAGGATCCCTCGTGTTTCCCTTCCCCCAACCCCTTCTTAGTCCCTGATAAAGGGACTCCATTTTGTCATTTCAAGAATGTTATACTTTTGGGCGCCTGGGTGGCTCAGTTGGTTAAGCGACTGCCTTCGGCTCAGGTCATGATCCTGGAGTCCCGGGATCGAGTCCCGCATCGGGCTCCCTGCTCGGTGAGGATCCTGCTTCTCCCTCTGACCCTCTCCCCTCTCATGTGCTCTCTCTCTCTCATTCTCGCTCTCTCAAATAAATAAATCTTAAAAAAAAAAAGAATGTTCTCTGCCGGCGGCCGGCGCAGCCCGACTCAGCTGCTGGGCCCCTGAGGCAGCTCTTGGCTGCATTGGCGACATGGCCGACACCCGCAGAGACGCTGGGCTGAAGCAGGCGCCCACGCCCCGGAACGAGAAGGCCCCCGCGGACTTCGGCTATGTGGGAATTGACTCCATCCTGGAGCAGATGCGCAGGAAGGCCATGAAGCAGGGCTTCGAGTTCAACATCATGGTGGTCGGGCAGAGTGGCTTGGGGAAGTCCACCTTGATCAATACCCTCTTCAAGTCCAAAATTAGCCGGAAGTCAGTGCAGCCCACCTCGGAGGAACGCATCCCCAAGACCATTGAGATCAAGTCCATCACGCATGATATTGAAGAGAAGGGCGTCCGCATGAAGCTGACGGTCATTGACACACCAGGGTTCGGGGACCACATCAACAATGAGAACTGCTGGCAGCCGATCATGAAGTTCATCAACGACCAGTATGAGAAATACCTGCAGGAGGAGGTCAACATCAACCGGAAGAAGCGCATCCCGGACACGCGCGTCCACTGCTGCCTGTACTTTATCCCTGCCACCGGCCACTCCCTCAGGCCCCTGGACATCGAGTTTATGAAGCGCCTCAGCAAAGTAGTGAACATTGTTCCTGTCATCGCCAAGGCCGACACGCTGACCCTGGAGGAGAGGGTCTACTTCAAACAGCGGATCACCGCGGACCTGCTGTCCAACGGCATCGACGTGTACCCCCAGAAGGAGTTTGACGAGGACTCGGAGGACCGGCTGGTGAATGAGAAGTTCCGAGAGATGATCCCGTTCGCCGTGGTGGGCAGTGACCACGAGTACCAAGTGAACGGGAAGAGGATCCTTGGACGGAAAACCAAATGGGGCACCATCGAAGTTGAGAACACCACCCACTGTGAGTTTGCCTACCTTCGGGACCTCCTTATCAGGACGCACATGCAGAACATCAAGGACATCACCAGCAGCATCCACT